>NC_051176.1:78084348-78242520 GCF_013339695.2 Rhipicephalus sanguineus
ACGATCATTGTCGCCATCGACGACACACAACGGCGATTTTTTGTCGTCCCTGATGGGCACCCTGTCATCCCACGCTTTCGCCATTTTGTCACAAACGCGCGATGACGATACTGCAAAGCTGTGGTGCGTCTGTCGTCTAACGCCGGCTGGTAGGGCAGATTCTGTCCGTCCTAGGTCTCAGTCCTGCGCTCGTAGGGAGCGCCGTGCTCTTCAGCTTCCGAATGAACAGCGGACTAGTCGCCATGATCCATGTCTCTCCCTTCGCACTGACGTCCATCTACAGCACAACGCAGGCAGGCGCAGGGCTAGGGCCATCACGCTTAAGAGCATCAGGAACGATTCTAGTTCAGTGTGTTTGGTCGACGCCGCTCAGTACGGTCACTCGGCTAGGTTTTTCTGTTATCTCCGTCAATCACATGGGTTCCACTATAAATGCTGCATCGCTTAGGGTCTCTACTTCCTCGAGAGCCGAGCAGGTGGCTATAGCCCTTGCCCTTTTGGACAACAGTAGGTCGCAAATTTTCATCGACTCCAGGTCGGCGGTCAGGGCTTTTGCCTCTGTTTCAGTCTCTGCTGAAGCATTCAAAATACTTGAAAATAGGACACTTTCTCCACATACCATTACCTGGTTTCCTGCACATCTCGAACCCCGACTGGACTCCCTCGCAAAACCTCAACGACACTGCTCACTCTCGGGCACGCGCACTAACCCTCCGCGCTGGGGTGGACGTAGGTCGGCAGGTTGACTGTGGGGTGTTTAGGGACGCTTTACTTACTTTCACTGAAGTCACTAACACATACCAGTTGAGTAGGCGGTATTTTCCTCCTCCGCACAGCAAGTTTGTCTAGACCTCAGGCCATCATGTTTAGAATGCTACAGACTAGGTCTCATCCTAGTCTATCTTTCCTCAGCATCGTCTCTTCGGAGGCTTTTGAGTCTACTTGCCCTGACTGCGGGGAGGTGAGTACTTTGAACACATGCTCTGCCGATGCCCCTCGTTACGGGGCCTAAGTCGGCTCAAAGAACAGGATTGGGACTCTGCCTTACGAAGTTCAGAGTTTTTTTCCACAACTACGGGCTGTCCAGAGAGCCCTGATGCGGCGTTGAGGCTAGGCCTTCCCGTCCCCACGTGGGAGCGGCCCGCGGCGTTGCTCTAAGAGCAGCGTTTCTCAGGACCCAAATGAAGTTCTATGTCTGTCTGTCCAATGGCATCTACTGGGATTGCGACCAATGCTGCTAAAGCAGCGTGCACTTGAAAGCCAAGCACGCTAGCCACAGTGCTACCACGCCTAGGTGAGCGGAGGCGGCCTTAGACGTATTGAGCCCTGTCCAATCAGTGCGCGCGAAAATCGACAGTAAACTAAGCGGACTCTTAGGATTACCGCTGCACCGCAGCCTACCCACGTGAGAAAATGAGAAAATGATAAAATACGATGCCGCTATAGATAGATAGATAGATAGATAGATAGATAGATAGATAGATATAGATATGATAGATAGATTTTTTAGATAGAAATAGATAGATAGATAGATAGATAGATAGATAGATAGATAGATATAGATAGATAGATATAGATAGATAGATAGTAGATAGATAGATAGATAGATAGATAGATAGATAGATACCTCAAGCAAGCACGTGCACGCGAGGAGGCCCTGATTGTGGAAAATGTTGGGTGCAAATAGCTGTCGATTCGAATGACAGAGGCCTCGGCGTCGGGTTTTAGACATGCGGACAGAATTACGGAGTGGAAAGGGGTTGGGGGGGGAGGGCCATTCTTGGTGAACGTTGGCATATATATGTTAGCACTGAGCTCACTGTACAGCGTGTTGCAAAGCGATGTGGAATACCACTGAACTGTATCTAGAAACGCTGTGCGTTCACAGGAGAAAACGCTTTTCGCTTTGCCGAATCGTTCGACCCTATTCCGATTGAAATTCTGGCATTCATGAAAGGGGCCTATTGTTCACACTTCGTGACAATTGCTTGCACCATCGAGGCTACGATGTAGTACAATGCCTGCTTATATTGCATCACCATAGACATTTCAGTCATTGTATCAAAACTTCGTTTGTCCCGATTTGCAAACGTATTGCCGAGAAACTATAATGCTACAATTCTTCTCAATCAATGCGACAGCGAGATTATTTGCGAGGTGCACGTTTGCCAATGCGAGTTGAGTACACTAAATAATTTGATAACGATATCGGCGAGAACATAGAGGTGCCAAAATGAGATAAGTAGAAGCCTGCCCGACATGAAAAATCCAGAAAAAGAAAAAGATTAAATGCTAAACGGACACGAAGCTAGTGCTGTCACACAAGGAGGGATTATTCAAGTTCTAAAGACATCACATTCACACACATTAGCACTGTTCATGTATGGAACAAATATCAACGATCTTTTATAAAACACAGACCTAGTCATTAATTGCTACCACCATAATTGTGGCTTCTTGGCTGTTGAAACAGAGAAAATTAATGTCCTATAAACTTTTTTCACATTCACAAGTTCGTAAATGACTTGAAAAATGAGGCTGCGCTGCGCTATTTTATTTCCATGCTGTTTGATTTGTCCCTGTCTGTTTGCTTTCATGTGGTGTGGTGTTTCGTGTCTCCATGTTTATTAGCTAATGCATTTTTCTTTGCTTCATGCACCTGCGACTGCATGTTCGTTTTGCTTCAGCTGTTCCCTTTGGACGCCATCACTTTCTTTAAAAAAAAAAGAAGAATAACTCTCGTCAATGGCCGTTAGGCTGTGCGAATTTTCGTTTGTTCATTTAGAGTTTTTTTTTCGTTTATTGCGAGATCAGCATGTATTTTTGCCAGGCCGCATACGCATACACCTGTGTATTTTTGAATACGTCTATGCAGCACGTGCATCGTGAAAAAATGAGTTATTCGCGAAAACTGAATTCTTAAAGTAGCGGGTATTTAGGAGGAAAAAAGCGATTTATTTTTTTTTCGCATACTGTAGGTGACAGCCAGATTGTAAGTGGCACCATTATTTCGGGGCTGACAGAAGTATCTGTAGTAAGTTATGATAACATAAACTTAGTAATATTTCAGCAAACATTTGGGATTTTCCTAAAAGTTCTGCGATTACTGTAAAACAGAAACTATTGTGCTCTGTTTCATATGGTAATGCGATGTATGCCACGGGACACATCTCCACTCGTCGCAGTGCATTTAGAGCCCTCGAAATATACTGCGCTCTGCGCTAAGCCTGCCTCCTTACGTTCCTCTTTAAATCCTTCAGGCTCAAATCAATTCGGTTCCATGTAAGCAATTGGTTTTACAATTGAGATGCGCATGATCATGGTACTAAAAAAAAAGAAAAATTTCAGTGTTCACAGTTTTCATTGAAGAGTAACTAGTGTTTGAAATAATTATTAAATATTATTAATAATAGTTATAACATTATTTAATACTTATAGCTTGAAAATACATTTCCACGGTATAATAGTACCCAAAAGCCAAAACCTAAATTTCGTATACAAAACGAAAATAAATGCCGTACCTCTGCAGGGTGAAAGAAGAGGCTGTCTCAGCGAATCGCGGGAACAGCGCGAGCGCTTGTGTGATTTCTTGGTTCACACGTGACCTCACTTTCTTCAGTCCTAACAGGTCGGCAGCGTATGTACGCAGATGCTGAGCATGAATTGTACTGAAGAAGTACCTTTTTTTTCTATGAGGTGAATCGGAGACCGAGCATCTAGTTAATAATAAATAGCACAGAATGTTTTCAGTACTTAATGAGGGTAAAACATTTTTTCGTGAAATCGCAAACAGTCAATGAGGCAACTATAACTTCTTATTTAAAAGAATGGTATGCAATATGCTCAGGAAATCATAGCGAAACACAACCCGATAACTTCTCAATTTGACCGGTCATGTTGCCCGTCCCTATTAACGCACAGCTGCATTATCTCATTAGTTGTGGACTAGATAACAGCCTCGTCACTCTAGTTTCCACGAGTTAGTGTCAAGTAAGAGCTGCAACAAACGAGTAGCAAGCCGTTGTGGGCAGGGTATGGGCGCGAGGTCAGCGAAGTTTAACGCGAGGTTGTCCAGAACGTTGGCAGAACGCAGCTAAGAGAAGCTCAGAGCATCGCGACCTAATCGTGCTCAGCACATGATGTCAGCGATCGCCGCTGACGGAAATTTGCGCGATTATGTGTTTCTTGGGGCTCAACGCTCCAAGTAACAGTGGGGTTGTGAAAGATGTCTCGACTGGTTGATATTCGTCAACATGTAGCTAAATCTGGCATTTTTAAATGCCGCCCCCCACCACCCCTCATATAGTGTCGCCATCACGGCCGTGATTCGAAGCCACGGTCTCCTGCGTAGCTGAAAGTGGTCGCAGGTCCCGTAACAGCGTCTGCGGATTTCTTAATCTTGACCGTACATTGCTGATGCCAGTTAGCGCCTTGTAGTATGGGGCCCGAGTGAAAGTCTAGCGTTCTTACAACGACATGCTGAAATCAGGCCCGTAGCCGGGCGGGGGGGGGGGGGGAGCCCTAGCGCCCCCCCCCCCCCCGAATTTTTGTTGAAGGTGTTTTTACCAACAATAAATATTGAAAATAGGTGTGTGTGTGTGTTTTTTTCAAATAGTCAAGGTTTTTAGCAAGTGCCCCCCTCCTCCCTCGAAAAAATTCCTGGCTACGGGCCTGGCTCAAATTCAAGTATACGAATAGAGAACGGAATGAGAAGTTTGTAGGTTTCAAAAGCCATTATAAGTGATTGAGATGGCTGGCTACAGCATGATGGATGCCTCTATGTCATTGTCTTTACCGGCTAAGCATTCTCAGATGCACAAAAATACGTCGAAAACCATTAAGAACAGGATCGCGGTGTTTTCAGTAGTTAAACGCGCTCGTGCCTAATGAAGATCGAATAGCATGGCCAACTGTCAAGGAAGTGTCAACCTATTCCTTATTGACAAATCGCCCCTACGGTGTGTGCCCACAAAATGCCCGATTCTTATAGTGTAAGTTCGAAAAACTAATAAATTCGCGCTCTGCCGCATCGAGTTGTGTCGTGATGAATGACGTGCCGTTCAAATTTGAGTAAACGCCTTCGACTTTGGTATAACGCAGACTTGTTTGTCACTGTCACTTTGTGATGAGGCGCACTTGCTTTGCAACTGCACTTGCCGCTGGCACTCGATGCTTTTCCGGTCACACGATGCCATAAAGTTAGTCGATATATACGACAGTCAAGAGCGCAAAAGTTACTGCCGCAGCCGGTCGGTGGTCAGGTCACGTTAGTAGCAGACCCTGATGGTTGTGCTGTGGATGTAAATACAAGAAGAGACGACGTCAGCGGGCGTGAACGTTGGCTGATGTCAAATCGTCACTCACTGCCGTATTCGTAGCTGCGCGCACGGTCCCACACTGAGGGGGGAAAGGGCACCACAGGTTGACGGAGCCCGTTACTCTCCTTTGCCGCCGTCTTTGGCATCCGTCACGAAATAAAGAGTAAAAACTAAAGGTTCACTTCCACAAGCTGCAGTATTTATTTTGGAAACGTGGAGTTTTAAGCTTACATATTGTACTGTAGTTGCAGTCCTATATAGAAGAACTACAGCCAAGCGCTTTCCTGTGAGCTAGTATTTAGCTCCGTTCTACAAAACAATCAACATTTTCAGGGCGGCTCGTTGTCGTTTCAATTGAAATATATGGGCTTTCATCAGCGGATTGCAAAGTAATCAAAGTTGCAAAACTAAATTTGGGCACCTCCCCCTCTTTGCCCCTTCATGAGAATTAGGAGGGGACATAGCAACTAGCCTGTACACATAACGATATTTAGAAATTTCGTTCCACTAAAAAATTCCACCGCAATAGCCCCGTCGAATTTCTGACGCCGATTGGCTTCTGGCAACGAAAGCGACATGACATAACAGTGGATGCCTCCATGCCTTAACTGCGATCAGTGGCGTAGCCAGAAGGTACACATCGTGCCCTATAGTATAGCTGCGGCATGTAATACTTGGATATATCGTGGAGTGACGTGGACAATCTAGACTTGTTTCGCTTCTAGCTTAGCTTTTAACGTGTCTCGGGAATTCTCGACTGCTGCGAGAGCAACGTGGCCTCAGTAGAGAGCTTTAGCTTAGGGTGCCTGAATTGTCGGGGAACGCAAAATGCAGGGAGAACAAACAACGCAAGAACAGTAGGAAAGAACACAAAGGGTCATGTGGCCTTGCTATTTGGAAAACCCTGACATGAAACTTGTTAAGTGCTGCGGTAGTGGTACTTAGCGTTCATCAGTTTGGGGCAAGCCCTGAAGTACCAAGCAAGCTCGCGTCCTGCGTATGCGCATTACAGCGGAGACAGAACTTTGGTGCGCAAATGCGTTCTTGGTTACACAAAGCCGTTTTGGATGGGCGACATCTAAGGCTCCCCATTATCACCACACTCTCCTTATGCTCCTAGTTAACAAAACAGTTTTGATGGGCGGCTTAAATATAAAACCATGAAACTTCCGTGTCTGAAATAAAACCCTTAAAGTACGTTTAAATTAGAGTAATGCGCGCCACGCTCGTCCTAGTTGCTGTATAAGGCTCCATCTAACGCTGTGGTTTACAAGCGTGAAGGACACCGTGAAAGGAAAGAGGCTTCGTGAATTCATTGGGCTCCGATATTTACGCCACGGTGCCCTGGGGGTGCTTCGATTAGCGTCCTGTGTGACGTGTATGTGCCTAAAGCGTACAAACCCTGAATGTGTCCAGATGAAGATCCGGAGCTATCGTATATGGCGACGTTTGTCTTTGTTCCCTGCGGAGCGCTTCGGTGTTCAGAAGGACATCGCGGCACCCTGTATGGCTCATTCAGATATGACACGTCGGGGACCTCTACATTTCCCCTCTTTACCGCTGACAACCGAAACTGCCAGCTCGTTTGTCGGCGCGCGCAAAGGAAGAAAGCAACTGCTATTTGACCCGTATAGTTGCGTGTAAGTGAAGGACGACCGTCCGCACTGCGGTAAGAGACAAAAGAAGAAGAAGAAGAAAGAAAGAAAGAAACCGGGCGTGTAAACACAAGAAAAGAACGCAGTGGCTACCAAACCACTGTGGAACTCGAAGGACATTCGTACATGCGCGGCAGCCATGGATGTACGAATGTCCCTCGCGCTCATTTCTCAGATGTCTTCGTGGAACACTACTTACTTCACATTCGTAAACGTTTGAAACTGCCCCGAAGCACTACACTCTGCAAGTACCGAACGGTTTTGGGAGCGAGTCTCTTACTGAACCGTCAGGTTGTTACCAAGCGTATAGAGAAAACCAAAGCGGTCAGCGAATTGCGCGCATTTGCTTGTGTCATGCGTGTGTAACCATTCATCAGCCGCAAGCGTCGGCCCCCAGACGTGACGTTTAAGGATAGTGCTCTCATAGGAAGAGTGCAAATAGTAGAAGACGCTTAATGTCAATAAAGGCAGCGTGCCCCCCGATTGCCTGAAAGCGCTATTGACAGAACACACATCGAGACATGCCCGGGGGAGAAATGAGCGGGAAACACGCCGGAGGCAATGAGCTGTAGGAGTACCCGGACCCATTCCCAATACTGTGCTACGTACATGCGAGTTCTTCCTCGAGTGTACAAACTTAAAGTCCTCTGTAAGTACCTCCTAAAGCCGCACTAATGCGTTTGAACACTTCGGGGTTGAGATAACGGGGAGATGACAAGCCGGATGAAACGAGATGTAACCGGAGGAGAGTCATTTGGGGCATCAATATATTAGATACGGCATTTGTGGTAATCGAAACTATATATTGCTCTATGGCGGCATCGTGATTTGAGAATTTATCGCAATGACAATTTCGTGCGTGTTTCTTTTAGTTAGTAGGTTGTGCATGACTTGTGGTGCGTTACTATGCCGTCTCTCGAGTGAAATTAGAAGTGGGTGGCCCCACTTTTAGGTACCTACTTCTGTAGTTATCGCCCACTAAAAAACAAACAAACAAAAAGAACAGCGTCTACGAGCAGTGGCTCTCTCCATTTGCGCAACAACACTAATGTATTCGTTTGCTTCATTTGTGTGCGCGTGCTTTTGCGCACTAAGAGCAAAAACGGACGGTGCTGACGGAAAGGCTCGCAAAATCGAGGACAATTTTGTACTTGGGAAGTAAGGTGCATAATTATCAAACATGGAAATATGCAGTGTCGCTCAATGATTTAGATAACCAGAAAAAGCAGCGTCCCATCTTTTCCTTTCTTTTTTCGAAGTGACTGTCTGGTAAACGTTGTAATCGCTGATGCGCGAAATACCCGCAGACTTCGCGCGTAATCATTACGTGAACAAACAGCGCGACAAAAAAAGAATCGCGCAGAAAAAGACCTACAGAAACTGCGCGGTTCCGTCTTCTTCATCGCTCTGTCCGTTCACAGCAGCGAGGCCTTCCTTACCCGAGGCAAGCTCCGTTGTATACGGGAGCGTGCAACAGCTCATGAAGAACGCCCTGTTTGGGCTGGCTCGGCGAACGTAGTCATTCGTCACCTTCGCGAAGCCGAGTCGTACAAGTAGTGTGCGTGGAAAAATAGCGTATATAGGGTGGCACACATTCCTTACGCCTTACACTCGCCGCTCAGCCCTGCGCCTCGGCATTTCTTTAATACAATGCCGAAATGCATGCCGCCTTGGCGCCGACGTTCTCGCTCGTGCTGCTCGGCGGGTGCTCCTGCGACGCGCATAGGGCCACCAGTTCTCCATATATATATATATAGTTTGTGTGTGTGTGTGTGTGTTATAGCGGAGCTTATATAACTCAACTCAGGCGCTGGCCTATATAGAAGCCGCGTGGCCTGCGCTTTTTTCAGGGCTCGCGCGCGTGCTAAGGTTGAAATTTTCCAGAGATTAGCTTCCGCATCTTCCTCCTGGCTCGGGGAGAAAGCGGCTGCGGGTGCCTTGCAGGTTTATGCATGGTCAAAGGAAGAAGGGGGTCCGTGCTTCCAGCACCACTTGTGTGCACCGTCGTTGCTGTGGACCACTTGCGGGTAAACACTCGACTTTCCCCAAGCGTTACAATTAGCGCGCTTTCTAGCACGTATTATGATGCATAATATGTAGCACAGCTGCTTCTTTGAGTGCGGCAGTTAGGAAATAATTTGCAAGTGTCCAGTGTCTGCTGAGCGAACATCTTGCTGAACTCTTTTGTTAGATGTGGACATTTCATTTTTGTGAATACTTACATTTTCTGAACTTTTCTGCTGAGTGAACATTCGATTGTATTGTACTGGGTCTACGTGCGTTAGTGTTGGTCCTTCCTTGTGCTTAATTGTAAAGTTTTGTGATTGCCCACTACTTTACGACGACAAACATTATATAAGAGCTGTAGCCGGCGCCTCACATGGACATCTACCTTTCTTTAAATAGATTTAATTTAAAAAAGAGACAGGCGTGAGGAAATCTTCTGTGAACCCGTCTGTCCTATCGTATACGCGCCTATACACGAAAAACGGTACATTCCTTTAAGCATGCGTGACAGGGATAAACCGTTAATCAGATCGCGAACGAAACATCTCAATAACACGCGTGACAGCGACATGATGACAAGCTAAACACGCGCCAACTGGCGGCTGATTGATTATCACTCGCATGATGATTAAGTAGTGTTAAAACATTTATTATTATTTTTTAATCTAACCAAATATTCGAGGAAAAATACCTCCGAGTATATATCGAGCGAAATATCGAATATTTCATTTGTAAACATTGGGAAATATAAAGTTTGGTTCATCCCTCTTAGTATATATAGCAGGGGTCTCAAACACATTGCCCGCGAACTTTTCGTTTGCGGCCCGCCATGCACCGGCGCTACGTCGACAGGATACCGTGATCATTGCCGTGTCCGGAAGTATCTACTTGTGCGAGCACCCGTTCTCCCCTCTGAAGGTGAACAAGTCCGGTAGACGATGAATACCTGCGATCGAACGTGGCGGTCGTCTTCGCACAAGAAATTAAAGGGGCTATTCCACACTTTTTCAGCATGGTCAGAAAGCGCTGCCGAACGATAGTCGATGCTCCTGTGAACGTGTGAGCCAAACATTATAGTAATGCAGCGCGCGGCCTGGAATTTACAATTAATTCTAAAAGCCAGCTAGAAATCACTCACTCTTCTCTCGACAAATGTTGCTATAAACCCAAACTTTCCGAGCCATAAACACAAAGTCCACGGCCATTGGTTTATTTGAGCATCGCGAGCTGCATAGTTACTGCGGCCGCCGTGGGATGCCGCCACGTGCCTGCGCGCGCGCTTGCGATCGCACTCAAGGTAAGCCACGCGTTTGAAGAAAAAAAGAAAAAAAAAGTGCTCAAGGTCAGACGCGTACTGACGAACAGACGTAGCTTCTTGTCTTCTTGTCATACCCCTCCCTGCTTAGGTTTCAGCGCGCTCGCTCGTATGAAAGGAGAGAGAAAGCGCTTGAAGCGTGTGGCAAATCCCTGTAACACCGCTCGTATTTGACGGGTACCAAACATTTTCGCGGCAGTCGCTCCGTGAGGGCAATAAACTCCTATAATGAAGCCATTCGATGATTACTCGGAAATGTGTTGCAGAGCCGTTTTAATGCAGACATTTCTTCCATCGTCGCAGCCAATTATCTCCAGGCATCAAGTCAGCGTGCTTAGAATTTTAAAGCGTGATATTTTGCTCCAAAAGAAATAAAGTTTTATGACTTTGCTGAATGGTATCCGCATTGTTTCCTCTTCCATTACAATTAATAACGCTTTAATCGAGAACGATAGACGGGCGTGATTGGTCTGAAGGACATTTTTTTCGTGAGACGCCCCATGAGCTCACCATGGCAGAAATATTACATTTTGTTCTGGTAATCAGTATCAATATGTTCTAAATGACAACGTTAGCTGGCATACTGTTGAAGCTCCCCCCCCCCCTTCCCCCCCGCTTCAACCTTCTTCCCAGTTCCGGCCCTTGCGGGACTAAATTTCGGGACTGCGGCCCGCTGGCTGAGGTGAGTTTGAGACTCCTGATATATAGTACGCACAAAGAAAGAGACTCAGAATGTTCCATACTTTCATATGCATGGCTTATTTACATGCATAGTTCAGTTCATGTAATGCTATGACCTGGATAAATGCGGCGCCGCTTCAAAGCTCTTCTGGATCAACTCTAACCAAAAATCTCCTGTTTGCCGCTTTCCCCTTTATTTTGTGTAGTATATATGCTCAGTGTGTCAAGACTATTCGTAAACAGCGCGACGGCACAAATCACACGAAGGGAACACACAAAACGAGCACTGACTCGCAACTGGAGGCCTGTTCCATTACTATTGTCAGAAAAACGCTGTTTTTGTCACTATACAAACTATTTTATACCAAGCGACGCATTGACAGCGTAAGAAGTTAACTCAGCCTAAGCGCAAAGCCTATGGGTGCAGTAACCTCAAAAACAAACGCGCACTTCGCCTCATCTTGTGATGTTTTCCTATTTTTGCACGTGTGGTTTGGTTAGAAACCACAAGGCTTTGTCAGACGCATTGAGGCAGCGGCGGCGTTCGTACCATCGGTTGCATGCTCCACGTTCAGTGGGCTCGAAAGCTTGAACTTTGAATTTCAGTATTTCAGCGCTCACTGCTATATATACGGTTGCTGTTTCCTTTGGCCGTTTTGCAATCTATTACATATTTTCTCACGTATACAAGGAAGTAGACATTCATGTCCTGGTGGGTGCAAACGTATGAGATTACCCTGCAGCGAGACAGTGCGCCTTTAATGCTTTTATGGCGCTAAGAATCTTCAGCCGGTAGAGCTCATCAAACCGCTTTCAATGCCACTGGAAAGTGGTATGGAAAGCCAGCGCTAATAACCCACTCTTTTGAATGGATAAGTGTTAATTTGTAAGGCGTGGCAACCAGTTAAGGGCGCGAGCAAGAGGCGATGGACGAAGGAAGCGTTGGTCTGTCCGTTTCCTTCGTTTAAGGGCATTTTGCTCGTAACAGTAATTTGTTATCGTGGTAGATCTACCTTTCTATGTCATCGGTGTTTATCTCGTTACTCAGACTATTGAGTTCCAGGTGGTCTGCTTATGTTGCAAGAAAATAGGCGCCCAAGTAAGCGCCATTTCAACGCAATGGCAACTAGAACGTAGTTAAATCTATAATAGATAAATTTATCGAGGTAGTCACATGGAATCCATTGCGCAATAGGAGTCGGGAATTGTACAGTGATCACTGGCTGAGACATATTAGCGCAAGGAATATAACGACGAACACAAGGCAAGAGGCGAAAGGTGCGCACTCCTTCGTCTTCTTTCTTCTGTTCGTCGTTTTATTCCTTGTGCTAATATGTCTCAGCTAGTTCTGCACGACCGACTAGTCCAACAATTTCTTTATTTTACAGTGATCACTTCTGGCGTGGCATGCGATTTAAGGCGCCGCAACAGGAATCACTCACCCGCCAAAAAAAGAGAGAGAGAGAGAGAGATCAAACATAAGTGTGGAGCTATTCCTCAACACCTGAAGCAAGACCACCGACACCTTACTGAGGGCAAGAAAAGACATAAGAATGCTTCGCAGAATACTAAACGTTTACTTCGTTTCCTACGTGCCAGAGCTGGCCATGCCCGTTAAGATCCTACTCAGCGTATATATTTGTGGGCTTGTTCTCAGGAGTGAACCTTAACGTGTTCACAAGTTTCTTGGGATATTATGGTATCACTGATAAGCGAAAAGAAATAGTTTGATTAGAAACAACGAATGTTTCTATTATCCAATAATTTACATTAGCAGAGAAGAATCCAGCTGGACAGACATATTTTCAGATGAAAAGTCGCGGCAGGTACAAGATACTAGCAAAAAGTTGCTAGATCTGCCACTTCAGAATTTATTGTTGAGAACCGCCTTACTCACGGAAAACGTCACCTTGACTAAAATAGAGTACCTTCTGAAACGACGAACATTCGCAAAGAAACAATTCGGCGGTCGACGCCAGCTCCCATTCCTACGTGTGGTTTCTGACCTCCCGTGTGGCCTGACCCGCCAGGAAGAGGCATCGCTCCCTATATAGAGTGACTGCGGCTGTCAAGGCTCGCCATCCACGTACAGTGGAGATATCGAGTGGTCTGTTCCGTCCAGCGCCAATGATGGTAGGTGGCCACCTTTTGCGGGCATTGCCTCGGGCTGCTGAAAACCGCCAACACAAGTAATTTGATGCGAGAAGCGTCTTTATCCGAACTATAACCTCGTTCAACTATGACTCATGCACAACATGTACGACATATAGGCTCTCTTTAAGACATATACCAAAGACGGGGCAAGTGTGTATTGCGGAAAACGTAACCTAACGTATACTTCCGCAAGTGTGCCTGATATGGTGATTGTTCACGGTCGCAGTTGTAAGAGGTTCCGTGATTGTTTGCCATGGAGGAATGAAATCTAGGAGGGAGCGTCACGTGGCAATCTTTATGCCTAGTGATAAAAAAAATTTAAGTGAGAAATAGGCCCTGGTCACGTGATAGACAAGCTCTACAAATGGTCGACTCGCTTTGGTTGCGTCTGCTGCGGGCACCGCGGAGGCCTAATCCCTCCCACGAGGAACCACGCACTGGTCGGGAGGGGCGGCCTCGAGGAGGTTGGCTTGCCGAGGCTAGCGGAATCACGTGACACTCGCTCCTAGTTTTTTCCTTCCTCCATGTTGTGTGCCACCAGGATATGGTTCACTTGTCGGGCTGACGCACGATGAGGATCGGACTGGCGGATTCGATACCCTAGGAAAGTTGATCGCGATTTTCATATTTTGCTGTATTTTCCCTTTCTTTCTTTCTTTCTTTCTTTCTTTCTTTCTTTCTTTCTTTCTTTCTTTCTTTCTTTCTTTCTTTCTTTCTTTCTTTCTTTCTTTCTTTCTTTCTTTCTTTCTTTCTTTCTTTCTTTCTTTCTTTCTTTCATGCGTAATGGGCATGAGAGTGAGCCTTAATACGCACCTTACGACCTTCGTGTGGGCAGGCATGACAGTGAAAATCTATTTCTTCGCGCATAATAGCCCCGTGCGGCTTTTTTTTTTTTTTAGTGCAGTGTAAATATAGCTGCTTCGACGTGCTTTAGCCCACCCACGAAGATTTCGTTTTGCATGGTTTGAAGCGCAAAATTGCTGAAAGTGATCTCACGTCGCTACTGCTTACTGTCAAGCACTTTTCGAACATTGCGCCCCCACTCCCCCCTGGATGCAGCTGCCATATATATGGCAGCTGCATCCGCGTCACTTCTAGATTTCAAGTGCGTTACATACATCGGCAGTGAGTTCTGAGCTATTTCGTCGCCTCTGCAACTAAATCACATTCAAAACCTGAAAGAAAAAAAAAGGATGAAAGATTCGCTATCGCTGAATGCTACGAGAGGGCACAGACATTCAGACAGGGGAAAAAAAAATAAAAGAGATATGGGCAGGGGCGTCTCTAGACATGTCTGCCTCGTCTTTATAACGTGGGACAGGAGACCCGCAGGATGGGGACAGAAAGGGGAAAGAAAACCGAACGCTTCAAAGCAAAGCAAAACAAAACAAAAACAACCTAAAAGGGAAGAAACATTGATCTTTGAGATTGTGCCGCGGTCGTAAGAAAAGTTGGCCACTCCATCTCTCGTTTCTGATCGATTCGCAATTCCTGAAGTCACTTTTTATCCCTCTTTATTGCGTTTTCACCTTTGGAAAACTGCAACCCTCTTCTTTTTCTTTCCCTCTATCTCGCCCTTACTACCCTCGCAGAAGTACTAACGGCTGTCAGTACACGCGCAGGCGGGCACACACGACAGCGGTGAATGGTTCAAAAAGAGAACAAAACAAAGAGAAAGCAAGCAAACACGGATAGAAAATGCTCGGGCGCATGCCGTTCCTCTTTTTTTTTTATCAAGCCTTTCTCCGCTGAACGAGCAACAATACCCAAACATTTCAAGGGGCGGGCCGCCCAAGCGAGGACCTCAACTCCGAGTCAGCCAGTCAATAGAACAGGGCCAGCAGCGGCCAAGTGTGCACGGCGTTGTTCCCTCTTTTGCCCGTGTTGCTTTCTCCGGCGAGTTTGTTGTTTTGACTTTAGCATCTGGCCTCGTTTATCGGGCCCTCTTCACTGCCACCCCGTGCTTCCAGCGTGGGGAGTTGGAGTCCGCCCGATGCAATTATATGGTGTCCCTTGGAATCGACGCGGCTTGGCATCGCCTGTTGCCTCCTTCCTGTCTTCTTTTGTCGTTATCCCTTGCTTTTGACTTCGAAGGTCACGTGCCCATTTCTCTTTCTCATTCGAATTTCTTTTCTTGCCTGCCTTTTTTTTTACTCCTCGTGTGACTAGGTGAGAAAAAGAGAAATTAAAAACAAATACATAGAGGGTGCATCCCAGCAAAAAGTCACTGCACGGCAACCGAGACGACAACGACGACGCGTCTGCCTCCTCTCCTCCCGGCTTTACTTACAGCCATCTCCTAAGTCAGGATTATATTAAAGACGCGAGGGCCCAAACAAGCCAATGTGTCCTCTTAGTTCCTATGGCCGCCTTTCGGGATCCAGGCAATAGCAAGTGTGCTTGAGGCATGTGCCACTGAAACCGGTGCAGCCAGCGCGCATTCCGACGCCGAAAAGCTTATATGTATTAGAGAGACTGGAGATTTTTTTTTCCTCTTTTTTTTTGCAGCGCGATGGGCACACTGCGTCAAATGCCTCCGAATGCTCAACTTGCCTTTCTTGTGAAGCCAGCAGACATAAAAAAACAACAACAAAAAAACACAGTGCTTACAAGAAGAACAATGCATATAAAAATAAGTGCATTACTAGCATAATAAAAAATCTTCAAGGATCACTTGCCAAATGTTGCCCTTTGCTTGGGACCTTTCGTTCTTCTCCCTCACTCATACAATAATAGCTCTCAATCGCGACACTTTCCCCGTAGAAAGTCGCCTAAATGTCGATGTCAAGATGTAGGAAAGGACGAGTCGCTTTCCACTCGATGAAGTCAAACTGCACGAGATAAGAACAGTGAAGTATTGCACACGGCCAGTAATGAGTGAACTTCTTGCCGAAGCAAATATTTCGAAAGATGTAACATATGTGCCTTGTACTAGTCGATATATGTACGCATGCTAAGATATATTGCCATGCGTTTAGAGTAATCTTGCACTAAATTGCGGAGTCGACTCCATTTTACAATAAAGTGGCCAGTTCAGGGCACCCAATCAACCGTTGCCCCCAAAATTGTAATAAGCTAATTTTATGCAACATTTTCCAAAACGACGAATTGATTAATCATATTGATTCAACTTTACTTTGCTGACGCAATTTTGACAGTTTGAGAGCTTACGGGTGAACAAACTCCTTCGTCTTTTCTTGAGCAAAATGCTTTGTACAGTATGCCATCACATCTCAACATACCCCGCCTGCAAGCATACGCGGTGGAGCTTACAATTCGTGCTCGATTTTAATCAAAAGCTTATCTGGCTCATGAGTGGGAAAAAAAGTCCAGCGTCCGGCGGAATGAGCACGAATGGTACCAAAATAAGATGGGCCGATCCTGGGTGTATACAGCGCAACACCGGCTGATTTGCAGAAGGCTTCAAGTGGGGAGGCGTACTTAATGTACTAAGGGTACACCATGTGATTAGAAGGGATGATTAGTGCATAGGTGAATGAAATGTGAATTAACAGTGTATACAATGTTAAAATGAATTGACACCAGTGGGGATGTCTAGGCGGCTGAGAAATAGCTAGTAATAAGCAGTAACAATGCAATCAACTGATAACGTCAAGTTAATTTAATTAGTGTCTATTGAGAGCACATGCGTTTGCCTGTACTCGCCTTAGCGTTGGGACGTTAGCTAACGGGAATAAGTTTTATTGCGATAGCAATTATATGGACAGTCTCGGCTGGAAAATGTCCGTCCCCGTCGCCGTCATTCACCGTATATGTATAAGTATGTATATATATAGAAAGGCCACAAAGAAAAATAAATAAGAATTTTTTTCCGACGCGCGGAATCGAACGGGCGACCTCTCGCTTTGCAGCCCGCCGCGTTAGACGTCAGGTCACGAGAGCACCGTCTCTCAGCCTGCTAACGGCGAGCTATTTATATACACCATGTAATTCAGCATGCTTTCTTAGTGGCCACATAGATGGCGCGACGTGCGCGCGTGTTGTGCGCTTTAAAGATCGTCGCCCCGCCCCTGCGAACGCCGTTGCTGTTCGCTCTACAGGGCGTCGTCGCTTTCGTGCGCTTATCTCAAGGAAAGAAGGGGCGGCCGGTGGGGTGCTTCGCTTCGCTCGCTGCAGCGGCCGCGTTTGCGAAAGGAGCGCGCTGTTCAAACAGAAATAAGTAACAACCGTGACAATTAGTTCGCGCTCGCCTTGTGTGTACCTGTTCGTTTGTTTCGTGCGTCCTGCTTTATGTTTGAGCAGTGCGCTTCAAGTGTCAAGCTGTGACGCATTAGTTCACGCTCGTCTTGTGTGCGTTCTTTTCGTGCGTCCTTTGGGCTCGAACGACGCGCTGGCGATTTCGAGCTGCTTTCCGTTCTTCGCGTTACATTACAATTTATTGCTATCGCAATCATTGCTTCGCCGTTGCGGCGAAACTGTGACGTTTTCTATATATATATGTCATTACGCATATTCGATTTCGGAAACACTCTGCTGTGGGTATGTCACGCCCACCGGCATAGCTGTTATGCTACATAGCAGGCGTACATCTCAAATTAGGGGGCTATCTCATTACAGATGGATTTCATGGAAACGTAGCACGTGTATCGCACAAATTGAAGAGCTTTACAGCCCCGGAAGCCCTCGGACCGGAGATTTCGCAAGAGCGTACGCGCTAAAGCCCACTTGCCTGCAAGGCTTGAGTCTTGACGGCTCGTCGCTTTTTCGTCGCAAGCCCGTTGTGAATGGTTAACTCGGTGCAATTAAGCAAATCGCGCGGTGCGCTTGACCTGCTTAAACAGTCCAGAGCTGAAGGGCTCTTTGAAAGCCACTTGGTCGAGTGCGAGCATGCGTTACGGTGATACACAGAAGGCGGGGTGAGGGATTAGAAATACGTGCACGCTGTTATGTATACGAGCTGTAATGTTTTCAAATCTGTTTTCGCGTTTTTACGATGCTTGCCTTTCATCTGCCGCTAAAGCAACAGAATAACAAAAGGGTAAAAATTTTCTGAAGCAGCGTAAAAGCGGGCATGGTGAACTACACGGTACCGTTAAAGGAGTACTGACACGAATTAAAAAAAATTTTGGATTGTTGCTCTAAATAAAAATACTGGTGTCGACAAACCTAAAACGAGTATGGTGGTACCTGGGAATGCATCGAATATATTTTAATTAACGCTACCTTAAAGAGACACTTTCGGTTTCGATATCGTGGGTGTGGCTTCTCAACGACGTTTCAGAGCAGTGTGACATCACGGGGATACAGAAACCCGCGACGTACTATCGGCAAATCCGTCATCTTTTCGTGGTGCACATAAACAACGATGAGCGAATTGTCGTTCAGTGACCCTGACAGTGATTTCTACTATTTATGCTGCATGCAGAACGCAGAGCTCGCAAACTCAGGGGAACTCATGGGGGAACTGTCTTGACTCGTCGGGATAATGTCCATTACTGTGGGGCTTGCTTGTAGATGCTCAGCGATGAAAACTTCAAAGTCAAATTAATATATTTTATACGTGTTCTCCGACTCTAGTGCGTGGAGAGCGTTGACACTACATACTAAGGAAACGAAAAATGCCCCTTTTGCGACGTCTCAAAATCGTGTCACTACTCTTTTAAGCTCATGTTCAATAAAGCTGACGTATGGTAACGTGCCCTCTGTTGGGTTAAACTAACGTCCCATACCCTCCGCCTTGACCATGATCGGCGCTGGCCAACACTCCCACGGCTGGTATAGTACACGTGCCCAAACATCGTGAAAGGTGAGCGGCGGCAGGGTGACTGCCGCGGTGGCCTAATCAGTGTAGTTGCGCATGTGTAATGCGGAAACTCATTTTCGTCCACTCTTATATCCTTTGCCTAATTATGCCCACGTTTCAGTTAAGACAACTGACTTGCCTTGTACTTCTGTGCTTAATTGCCTGCTACTTCGTACGTTCATTAAGAAGGAAGAAATCAAGCCTCTCGGATTCCTCTTTTAAAGCATCTACAAAGTATGATATAGCGTATGCTTCACAAACGAATCAAGACGTTGTACCGATTTGGTTTTCGGAACAAATGTCCCATTTGTCCCGCAGTCTTCTAGATGGGATAGAAAATTACTATGGAGTACACCCAGTGAGCCACATAGTTACGTCCTACTGTGCGAGTTTAGCGCTTTGAAATCACGTGATTTCCTGAAAAAATGTGTGGCGACTCTTCAAGGAAGTTTATTAGGAAATAAATAAGGAAACATTAGCCACACAAAAGCAACTATATGAGATGTTCCAGAAGGCCCTCGGGCACTCCTCAAAATACAAAGTATGTCGCAAAGCAGACGTTTAAATTCAATCATTGTTCCTAAACAAAATATCAGCAGCTGAGGACAACCGCATTTGGTCACGCCAGTATATATCATACCAATTCATTTTGTTTCGTTCCTATTAGGGGCGAAGCTCCTCTT
Organism: Rhipicephalus sanguineus; assembly: GCF_013339695.2. Lineage (NCBI taxonomy): Eukaryota > Metazoa > Arthropoda > Arachnida > Ixodida > Ixodidae > Rhipicephalus > Rhipicephalus sanguineus. The sequence continues at coordinate 78,103,926 of NC_051176.1, forward strand.
AGTCTAACCTTGTCACGTCTCCGTTGTCCGGCGTAACCACCTTTGCAAACTGCCCAATACTTCGTCTTTGCAAACATCCCACTACGACCCATCACCGATCCTTTGCGAACTGCCCACTACTTCGTCTTTGCAAATATCCCACTACGATCCATCACCGATCCATTACTTCACCGACCATAAAGCCGTTATAATGAAGGGGGAACGGAAGCCACCTTTGCAAACTGCCCACTACTTCGTCTTTGCAAACATTCCACTACGACCCATCACCGATCCATCACTTCACCGACCATAAAGCCGTTATAATGAAGGGGGAACGGAAGCCACGTCTAGCTACCACTTACGATTAATAAAATTTCTTGTATAAATATATACAGTGTTTGTCACGTCCTTGATGATGTACTGGACTATCGCTTTGATTACTGCAGGGCGAAACCACTGATGATTTCACGGTGTAACCATGATTCCTTCAGGAGCTTCGCCCAAGCTCTTCATCATTCACCCGTGGATATGCTGTGATTTTTTCTCCTCACGAGAAACGCTCAGTACAGTAACGGGTGCTCGTCTTCGTATACGTGACACCTCTAAATTCACAAAACTTCTCTTTTATTCATAAGTGCTTTTTTTGCCATTGGCTGGACGGCTTCACACTTCACGTGTGCAGCATCGGAATTTGCTGAATATTCTCTTACGAACATTCTCATCTAATGAAACCAGCAAAGAAATGAAGGTGATACCCCTTTAGTAGGGTACGCATTCGGGCTGGTTGATTCATGATTACGAGTGAAAAACAACGCTAAAAAGACGGGACAAGAAAGGACAGCGCCGTGGTTTCGTGTTCTTTCTTGACCCGTCTCTTTAGCGCTGTTTCTCACTCGTAATACCCCTGTCACACGGCAAATCTTACGTCATTTATGACGAGTGACATTAGGGGAACTTGATGTCATATTACCTGTCTACTGTCACACGACGAAAACAAATATCATTTTCAAATGATGACCATGACCTTAGCCATCCTGATCCGTAAATTCGGGAGAAATAAAAATCGATCAAAACTTTCAGGTAACATGCGTGTATCCTCGAAAATAATTTGTTGGTCACTAAAAAGCTGCTCCAAGAATATAAGCGCCGCGGTTTTACAAGATTTGCCACAGCTGCAGGACACAAATGTAGTCAAGACCATAGTCAAGCCAAGAGTCAATCGAAAACCAACATGGCCGACGACATGACAAAGCATGGGAGAACGGCTGACGTTCCGGCTGCAAAAATGAAACGGCGGCAGCTAATTCCTGTAATCACCACCTTGATCACCAAACACGTGCAATCGGAAGATCGACGACCGCGATCCAGGCAACAACGACAACAGAGCAGAAATGAAACAATGGCCGGCGTCCAGCTCGTGCAGCCGCTGTAGTTGAGAACGGCTTTCTTTTAAAAACTTTAGCGCGTACTATTACGTCATCAAACCAGCAATTGGTTAATCTGTTAAAGAATAAGTTATTTACGAATCACAGAAGTTACACATACATAAGTCAATAGCCATCTTCTTAAGACGTCCCTGGCGTCGAGATTACGCATTCGGTCCGAAATCAAATGCGAATGTGTTTCGTGAACTCATTCGCCAGAAAATGTCGTTTTCATCGAATGGCATTAGTATCCCCGTGGGACATAAAACAACTGACATTTTAAACGAATTACATTCGGTGTAAATGACATTAGATTTTCCGTGTGGCAGGGGTATAAGGAAGGTATTGGGGACATTATTTGTAGGTTTTAACTGTAATATAGTAATTATGACATATGATATAAGTGGAAAGGAATGAAAGTGGATGAAAAATCAACTTGCCGCAGATAGGGACCGAACCTACAACCTTCCTACAACGCGTCCGATGCTCTACCAATACAGCGGCGGCCGCTTTTCCATCCATTTTATTGGGCATTTATGTTTATGTAAACATGGGAATGTTAGCCAGCGCCGCTCGCAGCTATGACGGAGAGTGTGGAACACTCTTTTCTTGCCAGCTGGCGTCAAGTAGCTCGTGAAGGTCGTGTGTTCGGTCCCTACCTGCGGCAGGTTGGTTTTTGTTCTACTTTAACTCCTTTCCATTCGTGTCATAATTACTATACATACTGCAGTTAAAAGCTACAAATAATGTCTCCTATACCTTCCTTAGCTTCATTTATCTGCTGGTTTCATTAAGTTGTGTCTGACAAAGAAACGAGCGCTCGATCAAACCCATCTCTTTCGTTCCGACGTTCCTATCGTAACTCGTTCTTGTGAATACGAGACCAGAGCTTTTTTCCCGTTTGTTTTGTCAATGGCATGAGGGGATGGCCTAGAGTTAGATCACATTAAGATTTACCTCGAGTTAAGATAAAAAATGTATGCAGTTGCGCTCGACGCGAAAGCTCTAGGAAGCACAGAGTAGTGGTTAGCCTGCCCTTCGGCGACGCTGGCGTTCACGGGCAAACGCGCGATGGCGTTGCAAACCTGCAGCCTGATCGGCGTTCATGGTGGGAAAGGAAACCTTTATTTGTGATGCAGTGGCACCTTCTTCCCTCTTCCTCCACCCTCCTCCTCACCATCACGTCACTCCCCCTCACGCTCACTTCCCTTCCCACCTCCTGCTATTCTAACTATACACGGCTATGGTATGCTTTACCCTCCCCTCTTCTTTCCCTCCTCCTAACCCCCACTTCCCTTTCCCACCCTTTACTGCACTATACTACAGGTGGCTATGCTGTGCTTTCCCCTCCTCCTCACCCTCACATCACTCATCACCCTCAATTCCCTTTCCAGCCCCCTTGCTACACTATACATGGCTATGCCAAACATGGTTTTGCCTGCGCGACGCTAAGCGACATGAGATGTAAGCAGATGACATGAGACGACAGCCGGCGCCCATAGAGGGCTCCGCACTTAATATTTTGCGTATACCTCCGCCATCTTCGCCATTTAGCACTCGAGTTAAAAGGTGCGGAGATATCCAACAGCCTGCATTTCCGTAATAATTTTCGATCGATGCAGCCGAAGTAAAGGCGCGTGCAGGCTCCGAGAATGTAGCCGTGTGTGGAGGAGACAGTTGGGCAAAAACTAGGCTGATCTAAGATGCTCTTTAGATTAACATACTTGTATATTATTGCTGATTTGGTCGACGTTATGTGACATTACATTTATATGGATACTAATGCCGTTAAAGCAAGCACCACGTTAAAGGGCCCCTGCAACACTTTTTCATCATGGTAAGAAAACGCTGCCGATTGGTATAGTCAAGGCTCCTGAGAACATTGTAACACACAACGCGGCCTGAAATGGGTAATTAATTCGCAAAGACAGCTAGAAATCGTTTGCTCTTCTCTCGACAAATGATGCCATGAGCCCAAATGACCGCGCGCGCCATAAACACAAAGTCCACGGCCATTGGCTGATTTGAGCATCGTGACTGCATAGTTACTGCGGCCGCCGCGTAATGCCGCGACGTGTCCGCGCGCTCACTCACGATCACACTGAAAGTAAGCCCCGCGTTCGAAGAAAAAAGAAAGGAAAGAAACGGCTGAAGGTGGTCACGCGCCCTGACGAACGGGCGTAGCTTCATGCCCCCTTGTTATGCCTCCTCGGTGGTACGAGAGGAGAGAGAAAGCGCCTAAAGCGTGCGACAAGCCCCTTCTATATGGCTTTTAAAAATGTTCGCGGCAGTCGATTTGCGAGGCAATAAACTTCTTTATTGAAACCATTCGATCACTACTTGGAAAAGTGTTCCAGGGCCCCTTTAAGACGAGCATGTGAGCATGGAGAACCATGCGAACATGACTAGATTTCATTTTTATTCGTTCTTTGCGGCAGCACGGTGTGTTCGTGCGTGCGTTGGTGTTCTTGCATTTCGACGGCGTCGAAATTCAATAATGCCAGCGCACTAAAATTTCAGTGCACATTAAAGAACCCCAGGTTGCGGAAACTTGTCTGGTGTCCCCCACGTTTGACAATATAACCAAAGCTAGCAGATATTTTCACAGTAAGAAAAAACGTCAAATCCAGCCAGTTCCTCACCGTGAAAACCATCGCACAGCGAGGCTGTTACTCCTTTCGTCAAGCATTACATTTTGCTCCTTTGTCGGCACAGTTTTTACTAAGGATTTCTTTGTTGCTTCAGGTTAAGTTATGTGGATCACGCGCGACGATATGCTCATTCACGGCCGCGCTGGAACGCTACGGTTGCGTTCCAGTGCGGCCATGACCCATTCCACTCGCCCAAAACGCGTATTAATATCAAGCCTGCGCTGGAACGCAAGCAACGTCGCCAGCGCTGCTGTTGTGCACGACATGCACGCCACGCAGGTAGCGTTCCACCGCGGCTGGAACTCTCGTACCCCCTTCAGTCACACCTTCCCTCCGCGGTCTATCACGCGACCTCATTCTTTTACCCTCTCATGAGCATAGGTCGGCAAACTCACTCATGAGTCGACTCTCTCAGACTCATTCAGACTCAGATCGAGCCGTGAGTCTGAGTCTGAGTGAGTCCGGGTCAGTAATATGTTGGTGAGTTTGAGTCCGAGTGAGTCCGGTTGAGGAAAATTTTAGTTAGAGTGAGTCCGAGTGAGTCCGTTTGAGGAAAATTTTGGTGAGTCTGAGTCCGAGACAACCCTAAGTGCAAAATATATTTCTTGAGTGAGTCTGAGTGAGCTCCACGCTATTTTGCCGACCTATCATGCTATCTATTCAACTTCAGCATTACTGTCAGCGTCGTGTCGGCTCACATTTATACTTCCGTCGATTCACACGTATACTTCGAAGCACTAGCATACATACGCCAGCTCAATATTTATTGATGAGAGGCGTGAATTACGAAGGGGGGGGGGGGGGCAGGTGCCATGCATTTGCCCCCGCCAACTTTTTCATAAAAAGTTCTTGATAACAATATCTCGTGTGAGTAATCTCTTTCAATTAAACTGTCCTTAGTGAATTGCAACCACAGATAACTCATATCTGAAGGTACGAGATCAAACGACGCCAAGTAGAGCCCCAATTATTCGAGATATTGGTGTTAAAGAACATTGAAACCATGGTCGAAAAAGCCAATTACACGCTAACGGACTCATGAGTCGACTCACTCAGACTCACTCATACTCAGGTAGAGCCGTGAGTCTGAATCTGAGTGAGTCCGAGTGATTAATATTTTGGTGAGTTTGAGTCCGAGTGAGTCCGGCTGAGAAAAAATACAGTGAGTCTGAGTCCGAGTGAGTCCGGTTGAGGAAAATTTTGGTGAATCTGAGTCCGAGGGAGCTCTAAGGGCAAAATATATTTCATGAGTGAGTTTGAGTGAGCTCCACATTTTTTGCCGACCTATGCTCATGAGGCTCCTCCTTTTCCCCTGGTCACGCGACCTGTCTTAGCGAAGCCCGGACGGCACCGGCGCAGGGTCCGCAAAGACAGCTTCGCTGTAAAGAAATTGCGCCTAAGCTCATCTAGAAGGAAAATAGAAAAAACGATGCACCTTAGACACGGTAGATATCGGTTGTCATGTTTAACCATGTTGACACTTTTCAGTCGCTAGAAGGGTCCCTTCTCGCTTCTGTCTGACAAATACTGCGACAGCACAATACTGTCACGACACACTCAGGTAATTTTTCTCAGTCACTAAAAACGATAACACCAGAAACATTAGCATAAAAAATAAAGAAACAACGCGAAAAATGGCATAACATAGCCTAATCTTAGGGATGCGCTGCGAACATCCTCGAAATATGCTTGTCAAAAGGAAAGCCAATTTTCCTCGCGTCTGGCGTTCGTTCTCAGAAGAGCCCCAGAAGACGACATTAAACGCGAGTTTCGACTGTCGAGCTGCCAGTCCCTGAGGAGATTTACTCCAGCCGACGTTCACGAACTGCGATCAACTGCTGATCTTTTGCATCGACCTCACGTCCTCCTAACAAGCACCGGTCTATCGTCAGCACAGTGAGCACATTTTGACACAAATATTCTTGTTAAAAAGGAGACGCAGCGCATATACGGTGAGACTCCGAGCAGCAGCTAAAACTGACAGAAAAGGAATAACTGCGCTTGCAAGTGGTGTACGTGCATGTGCTACGTTGCTTTGACAGCACGCGTCGGAGCTAGACATGGGGAAATAAAACAAACGCTTGCACGAGGCTACTGCTTCTTCTTAATGTGCGCACGTTTCATACGAATATACAAGTAATTGTTCTCTTTGAAGGACTCTCGATCAAGTGTTGACAGTAACGACTTTGTCATCACTACGTGCAGTCAGTCTCTGGAAAAAGAATTGTCTTCGGTATTGCTGTAGCCGTCGCGTCTTCTGCCCTTTTCCATAGCGATTTCATTTAAATTGAAGTCTTTTAATTATCTATCTATCTATCTATCTATCTATCTATCTATCTATCTATCTATCTATCTATCTATCTATCTATCTATCTATCTATCTATGAATAATATCTACTAATTGAGGCGAGCTTAACTCAGTTTAATTAAGACTAGTGTAATTAAGCCTGGCCCAGCTTGCCTTTGCCATGTTAAGCCAAGTTAAGCTTTAGATGAGCCTAGTTGAGTCAGAGTAAGTATAACCAAAACTAATTAAGCATAGTCAAGCATGGTGTCTTCTAATTAAGCCGAATAAAATGATGACTAAGTACGCAAACACCTAATAAGGCCCAATTAATCCAAGTCGAATACCAATTGGGGAAGTGAAACCAAGTTCAAGGGGATAATTAATTACCAGTATCCAAGTCGAGTATAATTAAACATCATTAAGTTAAATGCTGTTAATTAAGACTATGGCCAATTTAGTCCAATTTAGCCTAACACTGGTTTGTGATCGAGTGACTGAGACTCAATCAATTCCGGTCGTTGGCGAATGATGACCAAACGAGATTAATCGTTGGTAAATTATTACCCGATACTGATCGGTAATCGATCGGTAACGATTCAAGCCTTGGTAAGCCCTCAGATAAGCCTACGCATGCTAGGATAATCATAGTCCAGTCTGATTAAGCTCTTCCAATCAGTCAATACAAAATCAATGGCCAATCAATACTGATCGATAACCAATCGATACCGATTCGAGTTCATACATACGTGACTTACGCACATCCGGGCCTGATTGCGATTAGCCGAATACTAATTGATTGCAAATCAATACCAATCGAGAGCCAATCAAAACTGATCTATATCAAATAAATACCGATTTCGGCATATCTTGGCCGTTTTGACGAATATCTGCAAGAAGCCGGCTTGGGAGGACAGGTTGTGTCGAACCGACTCGTTTACAGCAATCATGGTAAACTGGGAATGAAAACTAGCAACAGTGTGGCGTAACTTAGCAAAGCCTAACCCAGCAATAACTTACTTAAGCCGGGACTAGCTAGGAAACCACCAGTTGCGCTGTGAACTTAGCGGCCTTGCGCACTAAGCGGCCTTGCGCCGCTTAGTGCCAGCTGGCAACATATTTTAACAGCACAGCTGTTTAAGCTTGAGGTGCAGCCGTGGCCGGCGACCGCTCGAAACTCGGTGAACTTTTTGCCTTGACCTAAGTAGATTTCACTGATAGATTAGTTGATTTATTGACTGGTTGAATGACTTGCTCGGATGGCATTGGAAATGTTGGCAAATACTTTACCGCCGGCTTTTGGCAAGCGTAAATTTGTTTGTTGATTAAAAGTGATAGCATGAGGTGATGTTATAGAAACGCTCAGGCAATAAACCAATTTACCAAACACGTTCTTCAGGGGTCAAAATAAATAAGGATAACAGATTGCCACGTTATTTAGTTTCTGCGACTATAACCGCTTTTGTCTTGGTTCGTGATCTGTACGACTGCATTAAAAAAACGATAAGATTATAAAAATGTGACCATTACATGCATTCTAGGTCACTTAGGTCAGAACATCTAATAACAGGAAATATTTAATTATTAATGAAACTTCTAGGTGTTGAAGGGCCTCTAAACAACCCCAGAAAATACCAAGAAAGAACGCGTTGTTCTCCCCGTAGTATCGGCACTATTTGCGACACCAAAAGTTTGTTCACGGGACGCCATGATGAAATGAGCTCTCGATTTCTCCATATACAAGAAATATCAGTTGCGAATTGTCTCCTACCACGCTTTGCGGTGAAGTCGCACGTCCGTTCTGCCTTGTCTCGCCTGACTATCGTGTGCGATCAACTGATTTCACTTCGTTTCGTGCGTTTTCGATTGCCCAAGCGAAGATAACAGCGTGCAGCTCGAAAGCGCGAAATCCTGATAGGCTCAACGCTTACTGCTTACATTGTCCGCGCGTTTTATGAAGAAAGAAGTGGCGAGGAGGAAATAGCACTGTAAGAAGGGCAGTGAAGGAAAGCACTCTCTTGTCTTTGAACTCGGAGTGGTTTAGGGACCCTTTATGAAATATGTAAAATATCGCTTGATTTAGAGTTACTTCAATCGAGTCCCTTTGGTAGAGTCAGTGCGTGGTGTCGAAAAGACCGCATACAGTGACATCTTATCTTGGAGCATGTCATTTGTAGCACGAAAGTACGCGGCTCTATTTCGGCTCCCTTGCGTTGTTTAATACTCATCTAAATGTGAGTACACGCGCATTTTTTGGTAGTCACCAACTGGTGTTCTAACCTGCAGCTTTCTGATCAGCAGCTCGTCATGTTTATTGGAGTTTCGATACGAGAACCGCACCAGCATACGATCGAAAAAGGAAACCACGTCTTGGTTTAGCGGTTGCCAAGTAATTGCGGTATCTCAAGCAAAGATCTCGCCGATGAAGCTTCCAAAAAAGCACACGAAGGAACAAACCTTGTTTCTATACCTTTGTCAAGGATTGACGTGTCTCAACAATGAGACTGCAGAAGTGGCAACCACCGCAGTTCCCTTACCGTTGATTGTATTCCAATCACTGCGACTGCGGCTGCTACCTGGTCATTCCCAGGAGGAAGATACAGGGCTGTACCGTCTGCGTCTGCACTCTAAGAAAAAAAAGAGTATGCGTGACTCTTTTCGGAGAGTTCTGACTTGCCACGTATACGACTCTCTTTAAATAGTCACGGTGACTCTCTTGGTGGGTCAGGGTCGGCTCGCTCTAGGAGAGTCCCCTGACCCTCTAGGAAGAGTGCAAAGACTCTCATCGGGAGGATCACGTTATCACTCATAGGGAGTCAGACGACTCTTGCCGGTAACGCTCCTAGGGGGGTCAAGGGACCCACACCAAAGCATCAAGCGACTCCACAAGTATTTTAAGCTACTCATTTGATCCTTGCTCTATTTTTGCGCGACTACTGTTGAAAATAGTGGAGTATTCATTTTAAGCAAGTCCAATAATACTTGCCGTTCTGCCCAGCGACTGTAAAAAAAGAATAGTTCAGTTTTATAATTATTTTTAAAAAACTCGTCAAAACAACACATATTTTCCAACAAAGTTATATAGAAAGCGCGAAAAGATGGTCTGTGATTTCCAATTAAGAAGTTTGGGTATTCCTCATTTACATGCTTCTATGAGTATAGCCAAATAAATGTGTGACTGTGATGTGCACAGTGTCATATGGTGCTAAATGAACAGCAGAAATCGCCATCATGTTTCCATATTTATTCCTTGTGATTAAGAATAAATCAAAAAGTGGTGACGGCTGGAAGCATCAGACTTGTGGCTTGCTAGGTTGTCGCTCCTGTCCAGCGTGAGCACCATGAAAAACGGTATCTGAAAAGCAGAACGTGATATTATGATGAGAAAATGAAATTGCAGTAAACGTTTGCACAACCTACACAATATAAGTGGTTCACACAGACATAATAAAGGCTAACAACAAAACAACAAAGCACATCCTCCGGCAGCCAGAGGCATGCCGTGAGCGGTTATTGACCGCACGTTTTACAAACGTAACCCATCCTTAAATACTCAGATAAACAGATGCGAGTACTAGGGCCCGAACGACACCCAGCGCGTGCGTACGCCGTCTACGTCGAGATCAGACATGTCATATGCTAGAATTAGCGCACATAACTCCCACAATCACGTACACTCACTCGATTCTGTTATAGCGCCCAACGTCATCGCACTGTATGCAAACCACGAAAACAGCAAACAGAAACGAGGGAAAAGAGTGCACGCCGGCGGCCGCAACAACGCGCGCCGTCGAAAGTCTAGAGCTTTTTCACTTTCACCGGCGAGGCGTGTCCAACTTTAATGACTACCGCATACTTTCTGGAAGCCACCGTACTATATCTGCACCTCAAACTACCGTCTTTAAGCCAACAAAAACCATTACATATAGTGCGTCTAAGGGTTCTGTACACAGGCTCTTTTTTTTCACGTTCCCACGCGTGGAAGCACGCTGCACACTCAAGGTAGATAGAAATGTTATGATGAAGTAGACTTAAGTGCTTCTCAAAACGACATCTTGCACCTTCAGTAGTGCAGACACGACGTGCGATCAGCAAGAAATGACTCTCGATTATTGTTTGCATCGCTCACTTTATGGGAGCTTGTACAGCAACGCGCATAACGGTGGGAACTCGTTAACTGACAGCTATAGTTGGCCATCCGCAACAGCCCCGCGGGCACAGGCTGCTGTTGGAAATGGCTGGCAGATAACTTCCGCAGAGCTGCTGCAGACGCCCAGCTAAAGCTGTATAATTAGTGCCTACGAAAGCAGTACACTCACCGTTAACTGGCGCCCGTTGTCCGTATCCACAGCTCCATGAATATTCCGCCCTCCAAGCGTCACTTCGTGCACGGAGCCGGCGTCAATACCACCGAAGACGCGCAACCAACTCATCCACGCAACGCATTCCAATAGACCAGGAGACTGAGACGACTGAGAGAGGAGAGCGGCGCGCCACCCCGGCGCCAACCCCGTCTGCGTCGCCGAGCAATGCGCCACAACGGCGCCAAAGGGCGAGCGTGCGATATGTATGGCGTATACGGCGGCTCTTCCGTATACCGAAGCCAATCGAAACGCGCTTCAGGAGGGTCCAGTGACTCCTTCCCAAATGCGAACTCTTTTTTTCTGCCTGTACCTTCCAAAAGGGGTCAGATGGACACCCGAGGAGAGTCACGGTTCCATGACCCTCTTTTGACTCTCTTTTTTCTTAGAGTGTGGGTGTAGCATTCACCAGCGCCTATTAACTTAAGATCGAAATGGCCGACAGCGCTTAGTGCAACGACTGCTCTGTCGAGGAAACTATTCAGCACCTCCTGTGCTACTGCCCGTCTTACGCAAACGAGAGGCTTCACCTCCGTACTGCTGCACGTCACCTGGACGGAAACGTTTTAGGGACGAAGCTCCTTAAGACCTAGCCTTGTCCGCCGTCCGCGTCCGTCATGGTACACGAAACCGAAACCGAAACTGAAAAACAAATATCTGTGAAAAAAAGAAATACATGAGAGGGAGCATCGAAAAATAAAAAAAAACTCATCTGGGAAAAAAATACGCGAGAGGGTGCACCGAAAACAGGAGAGGGCGCTGCAGAAAAAAATACACGAGAGAGCGCTGCGGTGCACGCCCCTCACAACGGAGAGCACGCTGCAATAAAACTATCCAACGGAACCGTCGTCATGACAGTATACCTTGTTCCGAATCTCCCGAGGCAACGTAGAAAAGTACATCGATCTAGCAATGAGCGTTAATGAAACAAAGTACAAAAACAACCTCTTCGTGCTAGTCGGTGACTTTAACGTTGACATCATCGACAACGACTGGCTTGTGCAGTATATGACGTCTCGATACTCTCTACGATGCATCTCGTATGACTGTAAACAGCCAACAACCATCACCGGGGGCGTGCATAGACCTAGTCCTTGCCAACTTCAGGTTAGAACCGAACGAAGAACCATTGGCTCCACATTTCACGGATCACAAAGCGGTGATAATGAAAGGAAAGGGGAATCCAGGACTCAACACTACATACGAATTACGACCAATAAAATGTACATACTCTGCACACGTGTTGTCACTCATTCACATGATGAAGAGTGGGCAATGTCACGGGAGATTCACGGTTACCGAACAATCCGAGCTTCGCGCCTCACTCTTTATCATTCACTTCGTGGATATGCGCGGATTTTTTTACCGTGGACAAAATATTGGGACCATGGGACTGCTCGTCACAGTTCCTAAAGGCAACGAAAGCGCTGCAGCTATTTCTTAAGAATACCGGACCAATTCACCATCTGTGATGTCAAGCACGGAAGTGTTGTTACGGCGGAGGCAACAGTGGCTATTCTCTTCTCCTCTGCAGTGTTTATTCCCCTTCCTCACTGCAGGGTAGCCTACCGGGCTCAGCCCTGGTTAGCCTTCCTGCCGTTCTTTTATCCTTCGTCTCCTCCTCTCCGACAGCACAATAAGAGCAGCAGATACGTTGTAAAGTTCACAGTATGCGCAAATTATGCGTCTTTGCATCATCCATATATATTTCTCGCTTGACGAACCGTCCTGATGTCATACTGTCAACGATCCGAGTTTTAAAGAGCGGATGATTTGTGATTCAACAAACGATGTTAAGGCACCACAATACGACGTCCAACCCCTTCACACCTTGGCTGTGTATGGGGTGCGGCTGTCTATGGGGTAAAGGAAAAATGACGAGCTCTTCATTCCGTAACGCCCTTTTTCATGACTCTTTGGGCAGCGTTCCCTATCTAGCAAAACGAAAAGCAAACGAAAAAGAAATAGAATGAAAGAACTCATTTCTGCCGCGTACTTGATGAAGACGATGCAAACTGGGAACCATGGAACAATGAAGTTTTACATAGAGCTAGCTAGCAAAAAAAAAAGAAACAAATAAAGGAAAACAAGAGCAGAAGCACCGAGTGAGCGAGCATATTCTATGAGCCTCTCTCCAGCTCGGAGGATGGTGTAGTGAGAAACGAAACGAGATTTTGAATTCGGTGCACGTGATTACCAACCATGTGGGTTCGTTTGGCCGAGCTTTACTGGTGAGCAGCGACGGACGATACTTCCCCGCACGACTATGGAAGGGCTCTGCCATTGCGAGGCTAACAGGGGAGCTCATCTATCATTGTCACTTCGCAAAGCCTTCGCGTAGGGTAAAGAAGTGGACGAACACCAGAGAACTGGCATTGTCTCGGAGAAAATGAAAGCGGTGTCCTGTTCTTCCGTTCGCGCTTCTTTCTGGCCGCGCATCCCATCCAGCGCGAATAACTACGCCTGTGATGTATCATGACTCTTTGCTTCGAACGTGGAGCCGCTAACTTTTTTCGGATGATTGTCTCCCTCGCATCCATCTTTAGGGGGCCAGGAAAGGGTTGCGGACTCTTGCGTGAGATACTACGGTTAATTTTAGAGAAGATTTTGTCTGCGACAATCGCAGCAATGCCGTGCCCGACAGGAGGAAAATTACCTCCAAGCGGGTTCAATGAAGAGAAGGAATACACCAGGTTATTTGCACGTTTGTTCATCCGTGAGCTTAAGTTTTTGCGTACCTTCTCAAAAATTCACAGACCATATGGGAACGCGAAGGACAGCACAGGCGAAGGCGTATGCTCTCACCAGGCACTCAGTAAATTACTTTCACATTCTCAATCAATTGCATGCCTCCCCCCCACCCCACCCCTCTTCCCGTTTAAACTTTCTGCCCCTCACGCGGTGTTTCGCTACCTCTAGATCGTCCCACCATTGACCAAAAGACAGTTCACCTGATGACGTCATGGTATGACGTCATCAGTTGGTCACGTGACCTTTAGTGCCATTCGTGTTCGCGGCGCCTCCGGGCGCCGTATTTTTCGACTTATGAGACATATAAGGCTCTCGCCTCATTAAAGCATCTGCGCACAGCCAACCCGTCACTGCAGCAACCACCTGTGGGCACGGAGGCACGCGTGAAATGAAAGCCCTACTTTTATTTTTATTCATTGCGCAGATCAGTTGTTTCACCTTTGGATGGGAACATTTTTCCATCCTTCGTTCAGATGCAGTGGGCTCCAAGGTACCAGCTGTTACTCTCGGGGATTCCTTGGCTCAGTTCCATCTAGGCATTGCCCCAGTTAATTTTTTTTTGCGACATAGACTTGCTCTTAAGGCATAATATTTGTTGTGTATATTTGTGTTAAATGTGCGCCGTTAGGCCGGTCTTGTGTATGAAGTGAAGAAGAGTCTTGTGGAATGTGTTGTCATGTTTCCATCGGTCATAACTGTGTCATCGTCTAGTGACGAGGTGCGCAGCCCCGAAGAATGAGGTGCCCCTTGCAACACCAAGGAATTTGGTGGCTTCTTCTGGATCTCGGACACTGCGCCGACTGAAGCTACGGCTTCGCCAGTATTGGCCGCGAGATCGAGCGGAGTCGCCGCCTGGCGGCTACTGGCTGAAGCGCGCCTAGTGTGGATTGCTCCATGCGTCGTCTGCTAGCCGCGTTGTGTTTGCATATGCGCGTACGTCATGCAGGGCCTCAAAAGGTGGTTTGTTCCGTTGCGTTGGTGCAACTTTAACCGCTAGTACGTATGCCTACCACGATGTAAAGAAGCATTTGGCCTTGATCCGCTCTATATGTACTGTAATAAGATCAGTGAGTGCATTTGTCGAGAGTGCTGTGTTTGGTCGTCGTACCGTCCGTTCACGAGAGTCATATCAGTGTAGGTGCCGCTCTGTGATTCAAGCGCATTACAAAGTGCACTTGGCGTTGTCCTAAAGATGAGAAGTATTAAATATCATGTGAATATAGCCTTTTAGCGGCTCGGTGGTTAAAAAAAAGGCTCTTATGCACTTGCGCGTTGTGGTTAGGTGTATAACTTCGGGACTGTCGTTTATAGGTTACGCGACGAGCTTTAGTTGTGTACGGTCCTGGTCCCACTGCAGAGAAATATTTCTGTCAAGTCACGTCTGACACTTCGGTACTTAAAGTGTCCCCTAAACAGAACAGAAAATGGAATGACACGGAAATCGCAAAACTGAGTTGCCTTGCGCAATTATAACTTGTGGCGAAATGTATACAAAGACACCCGTGTACTTGCGAGGTAGCTTATGCCTGTCAAATTTGCGCTTTGGCAAGTTCAGTTCCGGAAGTGCGTCAGGCCTCAATCTCTTCCGCGAAAACCATTAAAAAAAGAGAGCGAGCGAGGAAAATATATTCATCAAGATCAGCAGTGGCGATAAACTCGCTCGCGAATTTTCATCGCTTACGTGGCGAGTGAGGGCTCATAAAACGATACCCTTTACTATGCACCAGATCATGCATACACACTTGCCGCGTTTCGGTGCACGTACTTGCCCTGCGGGACACTGAGAACTGTTCTCGCGGCCGTGTAAACACAATGGAACATGCGCGAACTACAAAAGGGCTCGGGGACTCTCGTTTGAACAGACTCATAGCCAAGCGCGAACAAACTTTGCATTCACAGCGCAGACGGTACTTGAATGACAAAGAATAAATTCCATGAATTAATTTTCTTCTTTCTCGATTGATTCTCGCTTAATTTTCCTGCGGAAGTGTAGGAAAATCAAAGCACATGGAAGCTTCCCCGAGCGTTCGCTTGCTACAACCGTCTTCACGCTCGTAGTGCACAGCAGCAACAAGCGTACAAATGCACACATTAGCGAAGTTATCGCTGACTACTCACCATCCGTTCTCGTTCGCGAACGCTAGAATGCACCGTCGTCGAAGTGCTTGCTGCATACCATCGCGTACTTGGAAGGCGTCTTGCCGTTACGAAGCCTAACGAGCCACAGTCGGCGACGTTCCGCGTCGGTGGGATAGACATGGAAGCTTATCCCTGGCTCTGTGCAGTACGTGCGGCATTGTGGCACCGAACAAAACCTCACCATCGATAACGAAGAGTTTTCTGCGGGTACGGAACACAAAATCACGATGTGAAAACAGAAGCCCCGTGCACTTCTACACACACCACACGAAACCAGTATCCACACTAGCGGGGTGACGGTGCTGCCACCTATAGGTCGATCTCGCCGCGAATAGAAAGATCTCCTGCTATGCTCTGGCTGCGCCAGCGCACCTCGCTGCGGCTACTGCTTGAAATCTGTTGCGCGTCTCGAACGCTTTCACTCGCACCTACAAAGACAGAGCTAAGACCATGCGCTGCCAGAAGAGTCAGCAGGGGCCATGGTGGAAGAGCTGGAAGGGGTCCTGACGCTTTTATTTTTGTTGTTGCCATTTACATTTACAGGTCATTTACACTTCTAGGTCTTCTGAAATGTTCAGTATGTTTTTTCTTGTAATGTTTAACGATCTTTGTCTACTTGTTCTTCCATATCCCGATGATGTGATTGGTCAGTTGTGTGCATTGTTATTACTTTTGTATGGTGACGTTGAGAGCCATCCTGGTCTCCCGAAATAACAACCATTTGAAGCGCTCAGTGAAGTTTTAAGGAGCATCCGTGACTTAAATCTATGGTATATACGAACAGAATAAAATCAGGACTGCGGTTGAAACCGTCTAATCTCTGACATATAATCTTTATCAGGGCTGGGCAAAGATACTTTGAAATTGTATCGCGATACGATACAAGATACTCAGGCAAGAAGTATTGGAGATACAGATACAAGATACTGCCGCAAAAATTGTATCCGATACGATACTTGGCAATTGTATCTTAAGATACTTCGATACATTCTCAAATTTGTTATTATAGATCCATATAATGTAGCAGCAAACGCCTATGCACGAAAATGTCTTTACTGTGACCTATTTTGTTTCACTTGAATGAAATGTCTGTTAGTATCTCAAACGTTTTGCCCTTCTTGCTCAAAGCATTAGTTTTTGGAAGGAAACATCAGTTTCCTTCCAAAACAACTTATCGGGGTTTGTTTTAGCTTCCTCACAGGACAACACTTTGTACACTTCGCTGACAGCGGTACTTGCTTTGCACAGCTTGCCGACCATCTAGCAGGTTGCCATATAAAAATAATAACTTCAAAAGAAGCCTTCGCACGACGGGGCAAATACCGGTGAGGACTTTTTCCATATCTGTAAAAGACAGCTTGCACAATACCGTATATCCGGACAGGTGTACAGCAGCAACGACGCTGGTAGCGACATTTTTCTTTCTTTTTTTGTGTGTGTGTGGGGGGGGGGGGGGTTGACGCATGGTGTATACTAGGGGTTTGAGACCTTTCGCTAGCGGCCCGGCCCGCACACATGACTGTCTTCGTCTCATTTGTTTTTATTTTCTAAATAAGTATGTTCGTGAGCTGCACAGGCATGACTGGTCTCAAGCATTCCTTTCGTCAGGAACATGTGATCACCATGTACTAAAACATAACCGTGGAACAAAAACTCTATATTTGAGAATCAGCGTCCAGATATCAGTCATTCTGTACATCGGTATCGATGTTTCTCGAGTCCTGACTCCAAATCCCCTTCAGAAATGACCTATATATAAGATATGGGGAAGGCTTCCTTTCAAACGTCATTTTGTTCAAACTCTCTCCCACCATCTTCACTGTCTCGGCCCTTGCAACTAAATTTCGCGACTGCGGCCCGCTGGCTATAAGCTCAGATTGAGACCCCTGGTGTATATGTAGATGACATAAAACTGCAATGAATTTTCATATTTTACTTATCTGCCGGCGTAAAGGATTCTTTGTTGATATACTCACTAACGTGCAATCTTTTAGTAATTTTTCTTCAACGAGAGAACATGTGCAACACAGAAACGTCTCAGACGTACAAAGCGTCTCAGGACACCGCCGCTATTCGCGCTATTGCCACTTGTAGCTCCCATTACGTGGCGATTAGTAATGCGAAAAATATTTAAGAAAGCCTAGAACAGGAAAACAAATATAAGTTAAATAGAGAGGTGGTTGGGTATATCAAACATTCACATTGAATGAGTACAGAAACACGACACAGACGGCGCCCTTAATAGCTATGAGCATGATGTATTGTCAACTTACCTGTTGGGACAATAGAAAGTTCAGTGCCTATTGAAAATTGCCTGAAACGGCTCGTTGGGACGCTCATGAGGAAAAACAGAGCAATCAGTGAAATAAAGTTTCTCGAATCCCCTTCCTAACATCTTAAGATGACTCCTAATGATTTCCATTATTATAATGCAAACTCAAGTTCGCTTTTTTCCTAAGCGGTAAGCAGAATGTTTTGTACTGTTTACTCAAGGTACGCCCAGATAATTATATATTTGTTTTCAAAATCGCCCCTGTCAACGTGTAAATGTGTAAACAGTAGTGAATATAAAGTAGACAGAAGAATAAAGCAGAGATCTTATTTTGAGAGCGCGTTACAAAAGACATACTGCAGTGTCCAGACCAGAAAAACAGCGCAGAGACTAAGGTAATGTAAGGGACGCAAAATGACAGCTAACAAAGCGCTTGTGCTAATAATCAAATTATTATTTCATAAATTCTTTGAATAAATGTAGCAGGATGTGAAAAATACGGTACGCCAAGATATTTTCTGTAAGGTAAACGTTTGCTCTTTTAGATCTAACATCAGTACCAGTGGTGCTAACGTTGTTACACTTTTATTTGCATATAAGTTGCTTCATGGCATGCAAGTCAAACTTACATCCACGAGATCCTTCAAATCGTTGATATGTAAAACACACGCGACGCAGAGGAACCCCATTTTTGCACGCATCACATTTAGTTACGGAGTAAGACGCGAGACGCGAGAGAATCTTCAATAACGATACTGTAGCAACATCAGAATTTGCGCGATACACGCGGCGCAGGACAGTGGCTAAGAGCAAGTGTCGCGGCAGTGGCGCAACTAAAAAGAAAAGAAATCGAGCAAACAAAAAGTACGTGGGCTGGGCGTAGACATCCGCGCTTGTCTTCCTCATCTTCTGCCCTCACTGGGATACTCTGGCGGAAAAATAAAATTGCGTCACTGCCCCAAGACTCATTCAGATGGCTTAGTGGTACCTGTACCAGCTTGAGAAGCGGAGCTTGGCCAGCGATTATTGTTTCGCACGGTTGTGTAGCGATAGAAGTATCTTGTATCTTAAGATACACGATACATTATCGAATGTATCGGAAATACAGATACAGATACTCGTTTTTCGAGAAGTATCGCGATACAGATACAAGATACACATGGAGTATCTAAGATAGTATCTAAGATACATGTATCTTCGATACTGCCCAGCACTGATCTTTATCAAGCGCCGACGGATATGAGCGAGCTGTGTCAAACGGTGAATAGGATTACAAAAGATACTGCCACCTTAAGATTGTCACAACCCCATTCCTAGGAGGCAATCGCCGGGCAGACACCAAGGGCAGACGTATCGGCCCCCCGAAAAGCACCACGAAAGCAGGGACAATTTAAGAATAGGTCCTTTTAGCGCGCCAGCGAACGCCGGTTGTGGTCCAAACAGATGGTCAGAGCCAAGAGTTGATAACACAAAGCAGTGCTGGGCAGTATCGAAGATACATGTATCTTAGATACTATCTTTGATACTCTTGGGGTATCTTGTATCTGTATCGCGATACGTTTCGCAAGATGAGTATCTGTATCTTATTTCCGATACATTCAATAATGTATCGTGTATCTTAAGATACAAGATACTCCTATAGGAGCACCACGCTACGAAACAATAATCGCTGGCTCTACCCCGCTTCTCAAGCTAGTACTGGTGCTACTAAACCGCCTGAATAAAACTAAGGGCAGTGACATAATTTTATATTTCTGGCAGAGTCCACCAGTGAGGGCAGGCGATGAGGCGTGCGCGTCCGTTTTGGTTGAGCAGAGTAACATGACAGCGATCGCGCAGTCTCGACAGAACAAGCGCGCGAACGTCTATGCTTAACTCACGCACCTCAATTTTTTCTCGATTTTTTTTTCTTTTTACTTGTGCCAGTGCCATGACACTAACCTGATCGACTGTCCAGCGCCGCGTACGACAACGCATGCGGCGATGATCGCGCATATTCTGATGCCGCTGTCCTGCGTGGTGCTTCGTTACGAAATCTGAAGCATAGGGTTGCTTACAGTTAGACTTACATGCGATGGACTTATGTGAAAATAAGATACTAATTATAGCGCACCACTAGTACCGATGTTAGATCTAATAGAGCAAGCGTGTACCTATAACAGGAGATATCTTCGTGTACCCAAACTTTTTCTTCCTGCTGTCGATCGAGTCCCTGCCGCGGCGATCGCATTTTCGATGGAGGCGAAAATATTTGAGGCCCATGTACTTCAATTTAGGTGCGCGTTAAAGAACCCCACGTGGCCGAAATTTCCGGAGCTCTCCACAACGGCGTCCCTCATAATCACATCGTGGTTTTGGGAAGTTAAACCCTAACAATTATTAATATTATCTTCCTGCTCTCTAGCTTGAAAGATTTTTTGAAATCATAATTTGATTGTTCGCACAAGTGCTTTCTTAGTTGTCCTTATCTTCAATCGCGTACATTACCTAGGGCTCTGAACTGTTTTTTTTTTTCTTCGGTCTGGTCACAGCAATATGTCTCTTGTAACGTGCTGCCAAAATAAGCTCTCTGCTTTATTCTTACTTTGAGCTGTCTGCTTTATTTCTGCTACTGTTTACACATTTATATTTCACTTGTTTACTGTTCTGCCAAGGCGATTTTGAAAACAAATATGTAATTAGATGGGCACGAACTGAGTATACAGTACCAAACATCCTGTTTACTGCTTAGTAAAACAGCGAAATTGAGTTTGCATTATAATATTAGAAACAATTAGGAGCCATCTTAAAGTCGTTAGGAAGGGGATTTGAGAGACATTGCTATACTAAATGATCCGTTTTTCTCATGAGCGTCCCAGCGAGCCGTTTCAGTGAATTTTGCATAGGCACTAAGTCTTTTGTCTTTCATTAACAAGCAAGTTGACGATACTTCATGTTTAATTGTCATAGCTACTAGGGGTGCCGCCTGTACCGTGTTTCAATACTTATCCACGGTGAATGTTTGAAACAGAACGGCTTTTCTATTTTATTTACATATATTTATATTCCTTTTTTAGGCCTCCCTAATTTTTTTACTATTACTAATCGCCAGGTAATCGGAGCTATAGGTGGCAATAGCGTGAATAGCAGCGGTGTCCTGCGACGATGTGTGCGACTATACTGCCACGCGCTCTTATTTCTTTATTTTGGTGTGAGCTGGTGTAAACCGCAAAAGAATTATTAGCAGCGCTCGGCTCAAGCCGCGCCGCGATGTCTCGGAACCTTCGCGATTGTTTCAAATCGCTCTGTTACGATTACGCGCGAATCCCAGCCGCGGCGGCTACATTTTGATGGAGGCGAAATGCTCGAGGCCCGTATACTTAGATTTAGGTGAACGTTAAAGAACCCCAGGTGGTCGAAATTTCCGGAGCCCTCCACTACGGCGTCCATCATAATCATATATTGGTTTTGCGATGCAAAACCGCAACAATTATTATTAAAATTATGCGCAGGGCGCGAGCACTCTAGTTCATTCGGGAGCTTACGCGAGCACCAGAGGTAACGCTGGAAGGTTCGATCGCTGATGTATAAAAGACCACGCATTCCGCCGATGATAAGAATACCGAAGGCCGACGACTTTTATTGCCGCTATCAGTGTACAGCGTGCTTTGCTTGTACTTCAAGTTATGTAGTTTTCTGGGCACCAGCTTGCCCAGTGAGCAGTTTCGTTTGTTTGTTTGTCGTCTTAAGGAGACTGGCTCATACCCACGGGAGGGATTGCAAACACTGACAATTATATAGGGAAATGTAAACGCTGTGAAACGTTGGCCACACTGACAATTATATGGGGAAATGTAAACCCTATGAAACGTCAAAAAGAAATACGAACGAAACGCGATGTAAAGAAAAAGCGAAAGAGTTAAGAAATTAAGAAAAGGCATACAATAACGATAAAAAAAAAAGAATTTCGTCTCTAACAGAATGACTGCAGCCTTCTTCATCGTCACCCCCACGTGACAATACAATAGATATTAGGCATTTCTGGGGTGAACATGTTCTTTCGTTGAAGAAAAATTGTTAAAAGATTGTACGTTAGTGAACATATCGATTACGAATGCTTTACGCCAGCAGGTAAGTAGAATATGAAAAGTCGCTGCAGTTTTATGAGCTTTAAGTATACACAATGCGTCACGAAAAATATCGCTAGCAGCGTTCTTGCTGCTGCGCACCGGTGATTCGTATTGCATAAACGGTCTTTAATAGACAAGGTAAAACTCCACACCGGTATTTGCGCCATCGTGCGAAGGCTTCTTATTGAAGTTGTTGTGATTAGATGGCGACCCGGTAGCTGGTCGGCAAGCTGAGCAGCGACTCCCATCAATTATAAAAAGGACAAGCAAGAGCCGCTGTCAGTGAAGAGCTGTCCTGTTAAGCAGCCAAAACAAACCCCAAGAAGTTCTGTCAGAAGTAAACTAATGCACTTTGAGCAAGATGGACAAAACTTTTGAGATACTAACAGACATTTTATTAAAATGAAACCAAATTGGTCTCATTAAAGACATTTCAAGCAAACCTTTTCGTGCATAGGCGGTCGCTACTACGTTATGGGGGTCTATAATAACAAAATTGCGAATGTATCGAAGTATCTTAAGATACAATTAGCAAGTATCGTATCGGATACAATTATTGCGGTAGTATCTTTTATCGTATCGCGATACAATTTCAAAGTATTTTTGCCCAGCCCTGACACAAAAAAGAATATTTTCAATTAAGGCAGTACAAACATCTCACATACATGCACAGTTGTCTGGTGAAATCGCAGTACAGCTGAGATCGGTTTTACGACAATGGGAAACAGTTGATCAATTGTACTCAAATACAAGCACTCAAGAATATTCAAGAACGCTTAAAGTGCTTTCATATTCACAGACTCTCATATGCACGGCGTCATCTCTCCGTACTTCTTTCTAGGCCGACTGACTGAGGGCACTACATCTTAAGAGAACACGTTTTCTCTCGCCGACGGAACCACACTCTAAATTATACAGCATAACCTCTTCCTTCACTGGCTCCCGAACTACTCTCGCTACCGTCACCGCGCGCTTATATTGGGTTGCGCCAGGGTTCGCGAATCTTCGATACGACTCATCCTCTCACGGCACAGTGGAAGCTAGAGAAGTAGCGAGATAGTTCCCGGATGTACGTCACACTGCGACAGACGCGTCCACGACGGCGGCTTCACTCGACACGGAATCGTGTCGCGATCCTCGATTTGTCCAGGCTTTGCGTGAGAGCTTCCTGTCTCGACGGGCGCCTTCTCCGGAGGAGGTGATGGGGTGCGCTTTGGAGATAGTAATAATAATATCTAGGGTTTAACGTCCCAAGACCACGATATGATTATGAGAGACGCCGTAGTGGAGGGCTCCGGAAATTTCGATCACCTGGGGTTCTTTAACGTGCACCTAAATCTAAGTACAAGGGCCTCAAACATTTTCGCCTCCATCGAAAATGCAGCCGCCGCGGCCGGGATTCGATCCCGCGACCTTCGGGTCAGCAGTCGAGCGCCATAACCAATAGACCACCGTGGCGGGGCGTGCGCTTTGGAGAAGCGACCGCTACAGGTGTGTGGTGTCGCGGCGCGGGCTCTGCCGTGATTTCGCGCTGTCGTTTGAAGGCGGCAGCTCGAGCCTTGTTAAGCGCTCGTTTGTGACAAAGTTCACGACTAGATGACACGGAAGACCGCTGTCGCCGCAATGACTCGCGTTTCCACGGAATAACAGACTTCATTACAAAAGCCGCTGCTCATTCGGTAGAACACATATTAAATAGCCTTACTATAATCGCAGCGCTCATTATATCGAGTAACAGCGCAGCTAAGGCACATGAATTCGGAAATCTTAACCCCCTTTTTCTTACCTGTAGTGTATAGGCTGACAAACGAGAAGTGTCTCTTCCTGCTACCCTCCTTGCCTGGTCTTCATTTATATCTCACTCTGAACGCTTCGCATTTACGTTACAAGATATTCCTTGCTGTCAACCCGTCCCATATATGTTGCAAAGCGCCCGGCGCATGCAAATTAGAAGTCCCTGTGCTATCCATATATATTAAGGCGAAAGCATTAGATGCCTCATCAAACGCCAAAACTGACCGTCGGCGTCGGCCACGTCGGCGACGTCAACGCTAGTGATGCGAAAAATCATCATGACGTGATGGCCTGAGCTTCTGACGTCATCATGACGTCACAGATCGCCATAATTTGTGACCTCAATATGACGTCAACATGACGCCAATATTACGTCTCCACTCGCTTGCTTAAACGTAGGCCGATGACGGAGACAGTGCAAAACCACGTCAGGTGCATAAAGCGCTCGTAGGTGGGGTATCAATACATCTACTGCAAAGAAAAAGCAGAAGATGACTTTTGCGAGTCGTCGTAAGCGAATGCAAAGGGACCCTGTGAGTTCTTTCGCGCTTGACGAACCATCGAACCATGCTGACGTCATGCGGACAATGACGCGAGTCTTAAAGAGAGGATGATTCGCGATTCAACGGTCGATGTTAAGACACATGCCCCGATCGCACTTGTCGAGGGATACGCGACGCACCGGTACCTCGGCTTCGATAGAACAAAGTAGGGCGATGATAAGTCTAACATTGATCAGCGCCGATCAGTGCGTCCCCTTCTCAGGAATGATGCAACGCGCGCTCGAGCGCCAATCCGTACTGGTCTCGTCGGACAACGCTCGGATGAGCTGCCGGCGCGGTGAGGACGGCTGAAGGGAAACGCCGCCGTCGACACGGTCGCTATAGCATGGAATGATGGCGCCGCGGAGCTTTGCACACGCCGAACGATCGAGTTCGTCAGCGTGGCCGAGCAGCGCTCGCGCGCTTAGCGCCGAAGTTCCCGCGTGCCGAAGCAGCACGCCCATTTGGCTAATTGAATCGAGAAAGCATTCGGCCGCCCGCCGCTTCCGAGCTCGGAGGGGGCTTCGGTGGCCAACGCACGTACACACATTGAAAATGGCGCTTTAACAGCTCGGCCCGGGCGTGAGCTGGAACGAAAATAACGAGAAAAAAGAACACGGCCCTTGAATAAAGGGCGCCATAAAAACCAGTACGGTAGAAATAGCACTAGCAGCGAGAGCCAAAAAATAGAAATAAATAAATACACTGCGGCTAGTTCGACGCGCGACCGCGTGCGAAATACAGAGCAGCGAAGGGCTTAACCCGGGAACGCGCCATATCGGCCGCTCCTAATTAAATTTCCTGAGAATGGCCGCCGCAGCGATGCGATCGAAGAGAACCAGTGAATTCTTGGACGCTTTGTTCAGGCTTCTATCACACAACGACGACGGGAAGACGAGGAACGGCTTTTATTACTGTCACTTTGTTGTTTTCTCCTTCGATTCCTTCTCTCTTTTTTTGTCATCAATAGCCTCGGCAATGTTAGAAGGTGCATGCATGATCGAGGCAGCAGGGTTCGCCTTCATAAGTGCGTACCACTTCTCTGTCTCTCTCTCTTCTTTTTTTTCTCGTCCTGGCGATAGAAACGTCTGCGGAACATAAATTACGCCCCACATTTTACATTCGTCTTTGGCAGTGGCTGATAGCCACTCTGCTTATTTCCTTTCGTTATCACGCTGATAGTGGCGTCGCGATTTACAAACCCCGGGGGCCCAGTGCCCGTCCGCGCGGCGTCCACACTATACACTGCGGCGCAAATCTCGTTAGCCGGAGTCTGATAATTTTCGCCCTTGCCAATCTCCCCGTCCGGCCGTTACACGCATTGTGCCGACGGACACACTGACGGGCGAAAATATTCCGCACGAGCATTTGGCTTGTTCATGCATGGTTTTTCCTTTTTATTATATCGTTATCTTAACCGCATTTCTTACTCATCTTTATTCGCATGCACTCCTCGCTAGATCTTGACATTTTCTTTTTTCTTGCCCCTTAGAAGAGCTCTCAGTGTGATAGCAAAAATCGAGATAATTTTTTGTGCGCATATCGTCAGCTAACAACCATGTGGAATCAGCAAAAATAAATAAATAATAACGAGGACGCGTAGTAAAACCACACGGTAACTTGAGATGTCTGGATTTTTCTCTTTCTGCTTCAAGCAGCTTAGTTACACAAAGCCGACAGAAACCAATTAGCGCTGCTGGGTGCAGTCTTCGAATTGTGTTATTGAGCGTGTACAGAATCTGGTGCAATTTTCGAGGGTGCGTGCTTCGAAAAAAAAAAGAAAAAGCTGCATTCCGTCGCGCATGTACGCAATGGCGATGCCTGTACACTACATGCGTACTTTCACTTATGTTGGGAGGAAGCAGCAAATACATTAATGAAGTGCAGCGGCGCGAACAACACGTTTGACTTCGTGACTTCGCAACTGTTCACAACAAACCCGGCCCACATTTCTGGAACGCACGCACATGAATGCATACTAGGAATACAGGTGCGGCGTGTAACGTATGTAACGCTCTCATCTGATTAGTAAACATGAACCGTCCCCCCTCTCCCCATTCATTCTCTTTCCTCGTAACCAGAGTTCATATTTTTTTTTGCTCGTAACCAGAGCTCCGAAGAGGCGCGACTAACGTTTTGTATGCTCGGATGATTTCTTGCTTCAATTTTGATGCTCTAAGCACTTGTTCCATGACACTAGTACACAAGCTAAGGAGCAATCTAAAGCGAAGATTTTGTTTGTTTCTCCACGAAATAATTTTAGCTACAATACAGTACTCACTTTTTACCGCATACATAGAGCGAGAGAGAAAAATCGACAAAAACATTACTGATCCTTCTGTCGTAGGAATCGGTATAACACGAAAGTTAAACGTGTCTTCACAGACGTAGTTGAGCGTTTGTTGCACGTTCTTTCGCCCCAAGGGCGAAGGAATGAGTGCTACAGCAACAAATTGTAATGTCACGCGAAGAACGGCAAGCAGCTCGAAACTTGCAACGCGTTGCTCAAGCAGAAAGGACGCACGGAACGAACATACACAGGATGAGAGCGAACTAACTGTCACATTTCTAACTTATTTCTGCGTGAGCACCGCGCTCCTTTCGCAAAAGCGGCCGCTGCAGTGAGCCAAGTGACCTTCGTGCTCTCAACGCGAGACGTACAAACCACCGCGATCACGAGATAAGCGCACGCGCGAGCGACCACGCCCTGTAGACGCGGGCGCTCGTCGCAACGGCGACGACCTTAAACGCGCTGTTCGAGCCCTTCGCGCCATCTCGCTAGTGATAACGAAAACACGCTGTAACACCGATCTCTGAGTACCGCCACCGGCAATTGGTGTATATAAATAGCTCGCCGTTAGCATTGCGAAGAATGTGCCGTCCGTGGCGGAATCGTTTCGCGCTGCGGAGCGAGGGGTCGTAAGTTCGATTCCCGGTGACGGAACTTTTTCTTCTGGTTTTTTTCTTTACCCACTGTTAGTCTTCATATTTTACAACGTCATATCCGTGACGGAAATATGTCAGTGGAGCCGTCGTGGACCCCAGCATAAAACACTTTCGTGTTAAAAGAGCGAAAGAGAAATGAGAGAAAGTCAGTGAGGTAAGCCATAGGAGGAAGTTCTGGTTTGCTACCCTAAATTTGAAAATAGAGGAGAGAGATGCTGTGAAGATGGCGTAGGCATAAAGCAGACTTGCGAAAGCAGAGGCAAGAAAAATGGCAGCATGTTACACTCTCTGTAACATATGAAGGCGAAAGGCTGCCGCGCACTAGACAACGCATGAAGTTATACAATCGGGAAACAAGACTACCTGCAAGGCATAATGAGCCGCATTGTGGTAGACTACTTCCAGTCTGATAAATTACTTCGACGTTCTCCGTTGGTTCGAATGTTACTCCCTCTTCTACTGCACCTCATGTGGTGTAGATCTGCTTCTAGGATCAGCCCACCTTTGACCGATTGATGATGGCAAATGATGACGCCACGATGACGTCACAAATTTTGCTGCCTGTGACACCATGGTGACGTCACATGATGACGTTATGGTATGGCTTCATCGCTCGCTCGGAGGTCACAAGTGTATTAACAGCGAACTTGTTAAAGCTGGCAGTAAGACGTCCGTTAACAATAAACCCCTGCTGAGCCGTACCTGTGCTAAATATAGCCAAGCCGCGCTGAGGAGCAGCCGCCGCCGAGCCGTCGCCATAGCAACCGCCACAGTTTCGTACACCGGGGCTCAGGGTGAGCGATTTCAACACATTCATGGCTCATTCACACTGGGGAATCCGCCGGCCACAGCGACCGGAATTCGCGCGCCGTCGAAATTCAACATTGTTCACACCGCTTAGCAACCGCACCGCCGAAACTAGGGCGCCTAGTTGTCATCGTCCCTTCGCGCGAAGGAACGCTGGCATCGACGCGCTCTGCGTTGTGTACGCGTTTCGTTATGGCGAAGCGCATAAACAGGAGCAGGGTCGTGGAACTGCTGGGCCTGCTGGAAAGGAACTTTCTGGCGATATCTGACGAGGAGAAACATGCGTTCGCCGAGCAAGAAACGACGCAAGCAGTCGTGGTTGGTTCGTCCTGATTTGCAAGACGCGAGAAGCTTGGTCGAGCCGAGATAATGCTACCCGTTTTGCGAGATCGCGATGGTGTATTGCAAAGATGATAATCGCGAGAACACTTGGCACTTGTCGAGAGCTACAGGATGATTACGAAAGACTTCGCTGTTGCTGCGGGCTTCGACGACTGCAATATCACAAGCACGCCGCCATTTTTCGAATGTTCTAGTCGCGTTCCGATTGGTTCGCGGTGAGGGAATCCGGCGGCAACTGCCGCAAAAATCGGTCCAGGACCGATCGACGCGGAAAGGGATTTTCGGCGGATCTCGCTGCCGCCGAAGCGGATTCCGCGCGCTCTCGCCGCCGAATGTCTCAGTCTGAACGCGCCCTCATGGCTCATTCACACTGGGGAATCCGCCGGCCACAGCGACCGGAATGCTCCTGTCGCCGAAACAGTGTCGTTCGCACTGCACGCGCACCGCGCCGCCGGATAGCCATAATGCGCCATCTGTCGAGTAAGCCATCAACCACGGGTGAGCGCGGGATGGATTCGCAGTTGCCCGGATGTTCTCATGATGTTGTCGCGGCTCGCAACTACGCCATGCAATTGTGCGGGTATTCAGCGCTGCTATAAACGACCATGCTCGTTTCAACGCTCTTTGCGACTAGGGCGTGCAAGGCAGCTACATCGCAATGCTTGAACTGGTGCTAGCTGCAAGGACGAGGTAGTTCCGCACCATTTCGATTGGCAATTCCGCTATGTGGATGTTTTTCGACTGCGACGGGACGAGCGTGTCGGACTTGGCCGCCATGTTTTCAAGTTCCACGGCGAGCGGATCCGGCGGCGGATTCCGCAAAAATCGGTCCGGGAGCGATCGGCGCGGAGAGGGCCGATTCGGCGAATCTCGCCGCCGCCGAACCGGATTCTGCGGCTCTCCGGTCGCCGGAATGCTCAGTGTGAACGAGCCGTCAGAGTGGCAAGCTTTGCGCGTATTCCGCATCCGCCTGTCGCCGTCTCTTGGTTACCGCTTTTTCGGCCAAGCACGCTCGATTCAATCGCTGCCGCCGTTGTAATTCCAGTGCTGCAGCCCGACCAGACTTGTACACGTTACAGCAAATAAGTAACCGATTACTATTACAATTACTTCCTTTAAAATGTAATTGATTACAATGGTCAATTACTGCCCCAGAAAAGTAACTGAGCGATTACAGAAATGTAATCGATTACTTTTGCGTTACTTTCCTTCAAAATTTTATTGCCGTAACACAATAACAGAAGTTTAGGTTCTCAAACTACAACGAACTACTGTGGCTCGCATGGTAGAGAAGGTTGGAGGCTTGCGTGAAGGCTGGGACGCCTACTGTGGCTTCTGTGATATAGTGTTACACGTTGTTAACTTTCAACAGGGGCTGTTTTTCAATGTTGTTGCTGATTCTTCCATGCTTGCTCGTTAAGAGGTCAGCTGCTACACTGAACATTCTCTCAATGCTTGCGCTGGAGGGATGGGCGGTATTATGACGTAGGAACACCGTGCGCACCAGCACGCATTTGCGCAGTGATTCGACGCTAGCCCCCCCCCCTCCCCCTCATGAAGCGTCGCGCTTCGCATGTTGCTGGCGCTCAGTTAAGGCGTTGTAGGTAAGCCCAAGAAAAAGGGTGAAAAAAATAGGCTTTGTAGTGACCCTTCCCGTCTGACAGGACGGGGGTTCCTTACAGAGCCGTCGAATATTTTTCTGGACGAGAACTGCCTTAGATCACTCGTTACACCTTGATTTTGGAAAAAAACAAACGTAATTGATTACCCGTAATCAATTGCAAGAAAATGTAATTAAATTACCCAGAACGTTACAGTTTCCAAAAAGCAATCGATTAAATTACAAAATTCCAAGAAAATGCTACTGATTACAAGTAATCGATTACTTGTAA
Source organism: Rhipicephalus sanguineus (assembly GCF_013339695.2). Classification (NCBI taxonomy): domain Eukaryota; kingdom Metazoa; phylum Arthropoda; class Arachnida; order Ixodida; family Ixodidae; genus Rhipicephalus; species Rhipicephalus sanguineus. The sequence goes on from NC_051176.1 coordinate 78,134,219, forward strand.
CGCGTTACGTACAACTCGGAGCACGACGAGCTGAGGATCAATCATCTTCGCAGTGCCAAGCTTTGCTCAACTAAGCGCAAACTTCCCGCATTTTTTTTTACACCGAAGCTGTATACCTCTCCTGGGTCGGAATATTTCGTGGCGTAAACACTAAACTATCATCATCATCATGAACGGGTATGTGCCACACGAATTGGGCAACAGACGGGCGGCGTACAGCAAGAGGGTGCGAGAAAGAGAGGGAGAACGAAAGAAAGATATGAAAGGAAAGCGAAAGAGAGAAAAACTTGGCGAAGGAAATTCCTCACGAGGCGGCGGGATTCGAACCCGCATAACCACGATCCGAAGGCAAGCGTCTTAACTATACTCGGCTATTAAGACACTTCACCGACCGAAGGCAAACGCCATATCTTTTTTTTTTTAATCGGGCATACAGCAGAGAGGTCAGTATTCTTTCAATAAAGAAAACCACAAAACAAGCATCAAAACCGCATGATGTATGATAAGGCGCCCGTGAACAATGGGAACACCCTCCTACGCGATCCCGGTAAAGGTTAGGTTGCAGCTGCTTTGCACTACCCACGGGGGCTTCGAATGACGTCAAACGGTCCTTCCTTCTCCCCGCGTGTGTTTCCCGCTTTCATATATAAAAGGGAGACCCGTCTAGCAACTCATTCAGCTCATTCTAAGACAGCCATGGGTAGACCACAGAAATTAAGGACACCAGAAGAACAGCGTGAATACACTCGACGAAAGGAACAAATTCGCCTAGCTGAAAATGGTCGTGGAACCAATCACGGCCTACCACATTGACTACAAAGCAATTATCACTACCATTACTCTAAAGTAATGATAAAACATATCCCCCCCCTCCCTCAGCATGTGGTGTTTGATACAGCTTCTATGGACGTTCACGTTCGCAGGGTGGGATGGCGGCCAATTTTTTCTACGGGACCTTGCGAGAATTTAGCGAGATTTCGCGAGACGTTGAGGGCCTCGCAAGGTCTCTCAATGTCTCGCGCAAGTGTCTCCGACGGGAGCACTATCATAGCCACTTAAGCCTTTCGACTTAAAAAGCAGAACAGGTGAAAAAAAGAAGCATTCTTGCCTGTCTAATAGGCGACTGCCGCGTAACACACTTGAACAATGTATTGACCGGCTTCTGGCGCGACAGACAAGAACAGCGAACGAGTGCGTCCTGAAAAGTGCACGCCACGTAATGCCTCGTAAGTTCGGGTAGGGCCTGCTGGCGACAATCTGCTATCGCGGTTTATAGAAATTTGTACGGGTACACTCCGCTAGTTCAGTAGATATACACAGCTCTGAGGGGAGACAGTCTCGAGGGCTGGCAGCTTGTGAAATGATCTGGCGCCGTCGACTGAATACAAGTTCAGTGTTGAAAGCTTCCGCCGGCCAATCTCTCCTCGATGCGCACAACACGGAAAGAGCGAGGCCGTACGCAGTCTCCCGAACAACTTAGGCAGGCGCCCGTTTTCTGAGCCAAAAGTTCTTGGACCTTGGTCACACTCGAACAAACAAATTGGTTCTAAAGGTTCTACAATATTTTTTAGTAGACAATTAACTGGTAGGCTCTTTCTGAAGAGTATTTAATTGGCATTTATAATTTCCCCTATGTTCGTATTACTTGCAGATGTCTTGGTTATCGGTAGTATAATTACATATATATTTTGTGTGATCTAAGCACGTGCTCTGTTAGAGTTCTGCTATTTTGTTACAATTTTGACAGAACTCTGTAGTTGTGGCCAAAGTTGCTTGTTTCTTTTTTCATTTCATGAAGACGAAGATGGCGGTTTCAGCATTGCTCACCTGGAACAGTATTTTTTTGCCTTTGTCACGGAAGGTTTTTTTCTGTTTTTATAGTTAAAACTAAACGCCATGTCCTAATTATGACTCTTGGCCAATCTCCCATAAGCGGTAGGAACCATTCTCGCTAGAAAAACAACACAAAAGAAAACTTGAAAGGCTGCACTAAAAATTGAAGTGGCTAGGCAGAGTCAATCTTTCAATGTGCTTGCAAATAAAACAGCTGAGTAGGAGGGAAGCAATTTTGTCAATAGCGAGTTGGTTGTGACCGGATGTTGCTCTTCTTAAGAACAAACGGGAGGAGGGAGGGGGTTGGGGGGTTCTTTTAGACAATACAGAATTCTTAAGACTGCATCACTGTAGTCCTCGATCTCGGCTGCTCGAAGTGACGGACATTATTTACTCGAGAAATCTGCACACATAATTGGCTAATTAAGCACACATAATTGGCTCCGCCATCGGAAGCCCCAACAACGGTGATCAGCTTTGGGTCGTCCAGAGAGCCCACAATGCGACGGTCAGGCTTAGCCTGCCCGTCCCAACGTGGGAGGAGCCCTCTGCGCGCTAGTCGTGTCTCTAAGGACTTTTGATAAAGTTTGAACAACCAACCAGCCAACGAACCCGGTGTGTATTTCGACCAACAAAACAAGCAAGACGGCCTGTATACCGATTTTCGTTGATCTATATTGGTGAACTCTCTTCAATGATACCATCCATTTTGAAATTTTTCCATAAGATGCTCTACTTTTCTGTATTCGAAGAAACGCTTTAAAAAATAGAAAAAGAAAACGGACAAGAAATCGCAGACAACTCACTAGGTCGATAGAAATATCATGAAGATAACGTTACATTTTTAAATGCTTCTCCGGTCCTTTTAGACTGGTTAACATCCCTGCCTTTCCTTTCTCTCCTTCTCCTTAAATGCTTCTCGCAGAATGAACTGCCGTGTCGAAGTTTTCGTGTTTTATTTATTACTGGCTTGATACATTTTTCCTCTGTATTTTTATTTTTATATTTATTTTGTCCTATATTATTTAGCTTGCCTTCTTCCTTTCGCATTTCTTTGTGTACTGGCTTCGCTCCTTTTTTTATTTGCTGTTTATTTTGGTGAGCAATGATCGAGCCTCACACAGTGTTACAGAAGGTGGGCGGAAGAGCCCTAGGAAGGAATTGCTTTTTAATAAAGAAAACATTTTTTTTTTTGCTTGCAAAGGATGCCTGTGTTTTCAAGTCACTGTGTCAAACATCATTGGATTCGATTCAGCGGGTGACACCAAACAGTCCACCTAAATGAGTTTTTTTACTCCTTTGCTCAGGCTGAGCGCGGCGCCATTCGCCCTTGAAGCGCGTCAACCGTTGGGATAATAAGCGGCGAGTAAATAAAAACATATAAAAAAGACATGAGCGCGGAGAAACTGGACAGCACCACTTCAGAGTTGGAAGTGGATGCCGGGGTGCCACCAGACGTTAACTGAGAGCGAAGACTCGGGGCTATGATGGCAACAGCTCAATCGACGACGCGCAGCTCTTCAACTTATCTATTAAGAAAAAAAAGTGCTGTTGTCATTACGGCGACGATGGTGAGAGTGATGATGAGGACGGTCTGCAGCGTAGTGGGAAATTTGGGCTATTTAACAGCCCGCTATATGCGAAAATCTTCGCGAGAAAACAAAGCCCCATGCATTCAATAAATAAGAACGAGAAATAAGTAAGTATGGAGATATTGCGCGGGGATTATGACGAATAACAAACACTTTCATTTCTAGTTTGGGCAGAGGAAATCTATGGGCCTCCATACTTGGAGCTCTCCCGAGACATCGGCAAGGAGGGAAAAAAAAAGGAAAAAGCTAGAGGCGACCATAATCCATGACTTAGGTGTCTGGTAGTGGTACTTGTACGTCGGAGTTCGCGTGCCCTAGGATATTTGTGTTTCGGATAACTTTGTGTCTCGTGGCGCTGCCGAAACAAATCTCAGAGGCCACGTGGATATAAGCGCGTGTTTGAGATCTTCACCGCCAGGTGCCGCAACGATCCCAACATCTCACGAAAAAACAGTGTGTTCTTTCAATGAACTCATTCAGGTAATTCGGATTAATCATCCTGATAGTTTTTTGGTTTTTATCTCAAGTAAACTTATGCTTCGATATCATATGCATTTCAATATAACTGTTAACTTGAATCAGAACCATGGGTTGCGTGCCAGTTTTGTTTTTAGAATACTTTTTTTTTGATATTCGGAGAACCGGAAGGAAGTGCTCGACCGGAAGTGCTTAAGGGAAACAAGAGCGTCATTCGGGGCTCATAGCACTAAAAATGTAGATCACGCTTAGCGGTCTTGATCGATGCATCAAGATGATATCTACAGTGTCATGCTTTGAGCACTGGTATTGGCCATGAACATTACACATACCCGTCGCCGAGAGCGTTACGAAAGGTATTATGTGTGTTTGACCATCGTAATGAGTGAAATAATTTTGATTTCTGCTAGAACAAGCTTAAGGTAAACGACGCCGACTTTATAATTGCACTGTTATGTCTACTCAGGCCCGTGCCTGTATTACGCAACCGTTACTAAACAGTACCAGCGCGTCGCTTCTGTTAAGTGGCGATTTTTTGTCACTTTTGATAACGTACCAAATGTGAAAAAAAATCCGGCAGATCCTACGCACTGTGGGAATCGATGTAATGTGAATAAGCAACCAGCAAAGAACTACATACATCGCATCGCTTTTCTTTGAGGCTAATGAAGTCATTCATGTCATAACATCTAGTTCACTATATATCGAATATTTGTCATTCATGCAGGCATGTACAATCTGGTATATTTTATGCTAAGGAAACGTATATTCTAGACTATACAATACACGACCTGTCATTTATGTTCGTCATGCACTCTTGTCATGCCATACCAAGTTTGCCATATACGCAGTTACCAAAACGGCCAAAAGCGCACCAAAACAGTGCTATGTAAATCATGCCGTACATGACACGCATGTCGTGATTTTCATGTTACCACTTGTAGTTTATGTTCGCCATACAGTCACGTCGCGTAATATCAATTTTGGTGCATATCAAGCTAGCAAAACGGCCGCTAGCACACCGTGAACGTCGAATGTAAATCATGCCGCACATGACATGCATATCATTACTTTTATGTTACCACCTGTGATTTATGTTGGCATAAAGTCACGTCGCGAAATACCAATTTTGGCCTATATCAAGCTAGCGTAACGGCCGCGAACGCACCATGAGCGTGGCATGTAAATCATCCCATACATCACACAAATGTGATATGTTAATACCTGTCGTTTATGCTCGTCATACAGTCACGTCACGCAGTACCAGTTTTGGTGTATGTCAAGCAAGTGAAATTACCGCTACCGCACTATCAGCGTGGCATGTAAGTAATGCCGCAATTCATGTCACGAATTTCATGTTACCACCTGTCATTTATGTTCGCCATACAGTCATGCCGCGCAATACCTGTGTTGGCGTATATCAAGCTAGTGAAACGGTCGCGAGCGCACCATGAGTGTCGCATTTAAATCATGCTGTACATGATATGTATGTCATGATTTTCATGTTACCACCTGTCATTTACGTTCTTCATACAGTCACGTCCCGCATTACCAAACTTGGTATAAATCCAGCTAGTGAAACGGCCGCAGGCGCACCATAAGCGTGGCATGTAAGTCATGCCGTACATGACATTCATGTCATGATTTTTATGTCACCAGCTGTCATTTATGTTCCTCATACAGAAATGTCTCGTCATGCCAATTTTCGTATATATCCATTTAATGTAAATCATGCCGTACATGACATGTATGTCATGATTTGCACGTTAGGACCTGTCACTTATGTTCGTCACACACTCTTGTTGCGCCATACCAATTTTGGTATATAACAAGGTAACGAAACGGCCGCAAAAGCCCCAAGGCCATGGTATGTAAATCATGCCGTTCATGATATGCATATTGTGATTTTCATGTTTTGACCGGTTATTTATGTTCTTCATGTAGACACGTCACCCCATACCATATTTGGCATCTGTCCAGCTAGAGATACCGCCGCGAGCGCACCATGAACGTGGCATGTAAATCGTGTTGTACATGACTTGCATTTCATGATTCTCATGTCACCAAGTGTTATTTATGTTCGTCATAGAGTCACTTCACGCAATACAAATGTTGGTATATGTCAAGCTAGCGATACGGCCGCGAGCGCGTCATGAGCGTGGCACGTAATTCATGCCGCACATACCATGCCTGTCATGATTTTCATGCTACCATCTGTCCTTTATGTTTGTCATACAGCCACGTCACGCAATACCAAATTTGGTACATTTCAAGCTAGCGAAACGGCTGAGAGCGAACCATGCGCATGGCATGTGTGTCATAGCGTACATGACATGCATGCCATGATTTCATGTTGCCACCTGTCATTTATGTTCGTCATACAGAAATGTCTCGTCATACCAATTTTGGTATATATCCATTTAATTAAACGGCCGCGAGCACCCCGACACCACGTCATGTAAATCATGCTGTACGTGACATGGATGTCACGATTTGCACATTAGGACCTGTCACTTATGTTCATCATACACTCTTGTCACGCCATGCCAATTTTGGCATATATGAAGTCAACGAAACGGCCACAAGAGCACCCAGACCGTGGCATGTAAATCATGCCGTTGATGACATGCATGTCATAATATTTATGTCATGACCTCTCATTTACGTTCGTCATGCAATTATGTAATGCCATAGCAAAGTTATCGCATTAACGAAACGGCAATGAGAGCTCAAAGACGTAGGCGGCTAGATTAGATAGATAGATAGATAGATAGATAGATAGATAGATAGATAGATAGATAGATAGATAGATAGATAGATAGATAGATAGATAGATAGATAGATAGATAGATAGATAGATAGATAGATAGATAGATACGCTTAAAGTCGCACAAGTTCGCTAAGAAATGCTTCGCATTTAATAAACTTCACGTTTGCTTCCCGAGTGCCTTGATGTGTCATCGGTGTCATCGCGCCAATAACCATATTCGGCGCACGTAAGGGACTACGAAGAAGCTGCGTGTTTTGTGGCGCGGCGAACGGTATTGTGTCTGCACGCGTCTACCTGAACGGCTAGTAGCTTTCCCTCTGCCTCTTCATAAACAGGCGGCGTCAAATTGGATACTTTAGCCTAGGCTTATAAAGCAAGGGTATCCAATGTATGCACGTAAGGAGTCTGCGCCCGAAATTTTGTAATCTTACTATTCCAACCATTTCGGACTCATAAGCGAGTTACGTTGAAGTGTTGTTGCACTTCGTCTATTTATACGCGGGACGGAGCGATGCTGAGATGTCGGAAGACGTTGGTATCATTTTTGTATCCTATACTTTTATTTTTGTGAGTGTGCGTATTTCACAAGGGCTGATAGAAGAGCAAACAGGATGCGTACTAAGGTCCGCGGACCCCAAAAATTCACGCGGCAAATTGAACTCTTTGGCCTAGGCCGATAACAATAACAGAAAAAAAAGAAAGGCAGGAGAAAGGACATATTAGACGTCTTGTAAGTGCCAAACTTCCTGCATACAGGGGAAAAGCGAAAGAAAAAAGCAAAGTCGGACGAATATGGGAATGCGTGCAATGACAGGCTCCATAATACCCCCCCCCCCTTTCATATTTCTCGTCTTTGCGACGGGAAAAACAAGCTTTTGGCCATGTACCGGAGATATGCAAAACAGTTTCAGTATGGCGTCAAGTCGCCGTCTGGGTGAATTTCGAATTCATCTTTTGAGGCGGCCTTCCACCCCGATTATTTTGGTTATTTCTTTCGTCCGGCGAACTTATTCGCACCCGGCATTCATCAGAGTCTTGCTGCTTAGGCAACCTCGGAGCGAAAATAGAAGCTCCAAAATTGAAAAGTGCCGTGTTATGCCGTTTCGCATGATGGTTTCTCAGATAACGTGCACAAATGAAACAAGATACGTAAATGGCGCTGGTGAAGGCACTAAGTGTTTTGTCATAAAGACTACTGATTCTTTGCTTGTCTCTCCCTCTCTCTCCTTCCCTCTGACTCTCCGATATCTATATTTTATGCGTCATTATCCTATAACAATACGTTCCCCTCAAAACCCTTGCAGACATTTTGCTGATCAATGTTTTTTTCTTTTTTTTTTCGAACGCTTGTAGTCAGCAGTGTTTAAAGAAGTTCCCCCTGAGAAGGTCCGCTAAATGAGACAAAAATAAAACTCAAGGCAAAAGGCAAGAATATTAACACAGAAAAAGAAGCACCTGGTTGGTAAACTCACGCTGGTCGAATGGAAACGGGGAATATAAAAATGAGAGAGCGAAAGAGAGACATATATAATAATAATCGCCGAGGTTTAACGTCCCAAAACCACGATATGATTATGAGAGACGCCGTAGTGGAGGGCTCCGGAAATTTCGAGCACCTGGCGTTCGTTAACCTGCAACTAAATCTTAGCACACCGGGCTCTAGCATTTCGCCTCCATCGAAATTCGTCCGCCACGTCCAAGATTCGATCCCGCGACCTTCAGAGCAGCATTCAAGCACCATAAGCACAGACCACCGCGGCGGGTGAGAGAGATGCGGCGGAGTGCTAATGGACGGTTATAGTTTAGCGGGCTTAGCGGAATAGCGGGCGTAACGGAATAGCGGGATCGAAATGCGCATGCGCAGTACGCTAAATGACCCGTAGTATTTACTGTACGCACGCTATTAGCGTTACCGTGTTTGCGGGATTAGCGTATATATAGTGTACGTAAAACATGGCGGCGGTTTTGGACGCCCGCTTCGAACTAAATTTAGCGTTAATGTGGACGGATCCACTTCTATCGTGGGAAACGACTGTGTAAAATGGCTTTGCTTGCCTTCAGGTAGCTTTGACGACCAAGTAACGGATAACTTGGCGTCATTTTTGAGATCGCTTACCATTTTGAACGTCCCTAGGCCTAACTAGAAGATCGGTGTCAACAAATCTGCAAGATAAATTTTCGCTTTTGGTGCGTGACACATATTTATTTACTTTTATTGTTACTAAAAAAAGTGTTAATATTGCTGCGTGCGAGGATACGGGCGAGCATTCTCAGTTTTATTTCTTTGCACTTTTCACATCGATTCACAGGGCGTTCAACGGTTTTTTTTCTGCGACTACGTAGACCTTTTTTTTAAAATCAATTATGGTACACCATATATCAGCGAAAGAGGAGAAAAATGAATTTGAGCCCCGCCACGGTGGTCTAGTGGTTATGGCGCTCGACTGCTGACCCGAAGGTCGCGGGATCGAATCCCGGCCGCGGCGGCTGCATTTTCGATGGAGGCGAAAGTGTTTGAGGCCCGTGTACTTAGATTTAGGTGCACGTTAAAGAACCCCAGGTGGTCAAAATTTCTGGAGCCCTCCACTACGGCGTCTCTCATAATCATATCGTGGTTTTGGGATGTTAAACCCCAGATATTATTATTATTATTATTAAAAATGAATTTGAGAATTGTTCTTTGAAAGAAATTACACATTGAGTTTGTACTCGCCCCACGTGAACCCATGTGGACATTTATTTTTTTGTTTGGTTTTGTTACCAGCACATACACACGGTCGTTGTCACTTAACTACATACACTTTCTTGAAAGATAAGCTCACTTACAAAGAATATATCAAAAACTGAAAGCATAGATCGACAGCACCGGCACAATAGTTCAAACACGAAACAAATAAAGGTACATAGGGAAAAAACGGCTGTTTGAATTCTTCAGCTCATCGCAAGATCATTAAGTGAGATACGGCGCCGTAATTTCCCCGTCACAAATCCCTACTTCAATCCGCTTACTTACAAGATCGCAAACTTACAACACCTCTTCCCCACTACGAACTTTTCCCCTCGGGACAACGTATATCAACGCCGGTCTTTGCAAAACCCCTCCATTCCACGGCAAATATTTGATGTCGCTCGGATACCGAGGCACCCCATCGGCGCACTTATTTATAACCCGAAGAAGAAGAGGAAGAAAAACAGAATAGCATTTATAATTTCGTTCGCGCGCTTATCTCGGCGTAAGCGACGCACGGTATCAGACCGAGCCGCTGCTGGAAACGCGATTTATCCGCTTGCGCGTCGACGCACTCAGCGTAACGTTGCAGATCGATTACAGAGAATAAAAAAAAACACACAAAAAAAGCTGAGCCCTCTCGATGTTTCGCACCGTAATTAATTTCAAATACAAGTTCACCTTTCGCTATCGTCCCGTGGGAGGCGATAACGGTGGATAATAAAGTGTACAATAGCGGAAACAAAATCGTGGAAACTACGTTGTCTCTATCGTTTCCGCTCTTTATTTCCCGTCTCTGAAATGAAGTAATAGAAAAGAACAAAGAGGTAGAGCGTACTCGCTTCCCGCCCGCTTCTCTCGCCGCTATTCTCGTCTATTGTCTCGCCGACAAAAGGAAAGAGAAGGCGGCTGCAGCTTCGTCCTTTCGTTCCCTTTTCCTTTGCTTTCATTCCTCCAACTTCCTTTCGCTCTACACTTTTCATCTGTTGGAGCTAAACGCAATTTAATAGCAAGATTAATGGACGCGGCTCCTTTTCGCTCGCGCCCGGGAGGCCGCAGCAGGTGTTGAGAGTGCACCGTCTCGGCTTTCCTTGGAACACGCGTTAAAGATAAGCGCCACCACCGCCCCCGTGTGCGGGGGGCAAGTGGTGGCGTACACTTTTCCTTATTCACCCCCCCCCCCCAACCTTCGCTTACGCCTTTCGTTATTTTATTATTCGGCAACACCGTGCCACGGAGTATGCTCAACGAAATTTTCGTTCTGCCGCGCGGACTCAAAGCTTCGCCGAAGGCACGTGCCTTTTCCGCGCCATCATTAATTGTTAACCCTGATTTATAGTTTGATCTCCCTTTGCAGAGGGGGGAGAGGGGGGGGGGGCGCTGCTCTCTTATACTCTCTCGAAAGAGAGCCGTCGCCTTTAGAGCAACGTTTCATTTGCAGCTTTAAGAAGTCCACTCCTACCCCCCCCCCCCCCCCCCCCCCCCCAGTCCCTGCGCGCGCGGAAGTCGATAAAATCGACGTCTCAGAGCCTTTCCGCCCGATTTGTTCGAACTTTGCTTAACAAAGCGGTAAAACAGTTTCCCGCGCGCTCGAGCCGTGCCTTTTCCCTTTCTCGCGCAACCCTTTCCTCACCTTCCTTTCCTAAACGCGTTCCCTTTGGCACCAACACTCGCTGACCGTCTCCCTCGAGACCCGTTCTCGTGGCGTAGCGTTCTTTTTTTTTGCGTTATTTTTCTCCTCCGCTCATTGTGCGCCATGGCGGGCTCTTCCCTCTCTCGAAAGGTACGGCGCGAAAAAAAAAAAACGTCTCCCTAAAAAGAGTTATCGCCATGCACAAGAGTGTCCGCCGGGCATTTCGCACATGCTATACAGGTTCGCGAGTTCCTCTCGAACCCAACCCCGCCGCGCGATTACGACATCAACGTGTCGCCAATTAAACGAGCATTTTTTTTTTGCCGCCCGGGAAGTAGGAACCAGTAATTTCTCTTTCTTTATCTTCCTCTCTCAATCCTGCACGCCCCCGGAATGGATCTTTAGACTCCCCTTTCGCAATTGCTCGTATAGCCTGTGATTGCTGCGTGATGGCGTAACACACTGGTCGTGGCTTAACGCATTTCACGTCGTCCCCGCGCAGAAAAGGGAGTGTTCCCTGAATGTGCGAGAATTTGGAGCGCACTGTGCAAGCGAAATCCGAGAGCTTAAAATTTATTAGGAGGCGCGCATCTCGTTGGGAAATGTATCTACGCTATAGGCTAATTCATTCTCGTATACGCATGTGTCACGCATAACGCGTGACACATGCGACATGCGTGATATAAGTGTCTTCCCGCATACGGGAAGACGCTTATATGCGACTTTCCAATCGTCGTAACAAACTTACGGCTCTTCTTACCTCTGTTGACACGCAAAAGGATAAAACCATTATTTCGCGATAGTTTCTTGGAGATTAAAAGTTCAATAAAGAGGACTCCTTTTCGACGCTCAGAAACGCGCGCGCCTTGCGAATGTGCCTCGTTTATTGTAGATTAACTTAAGAAGGACTTGCGTCACCTGCGCTTTGTTTCGGAATTTAGGAATCGAATGTTTTGCGCTCATACGTAATCTTGTCTACGGGCATGATGAAAGGGAGGACAAGTTTATTTTTTGTAATTTATAATCTTCTTGAGATGTGTGTTTACACAATCTTTAGTTTTTGTCACATCGCCGTAATATTGGCTCGCACACCTACATCATAGCCGACGATACCTTTAGTCTCGAGATTCGTAGCCACACGGGCAGTTATCTCGAACATAGGCACATATACAAGTTGCAATTTTTAAAGTTTTAATGGTGCTTTACGATTCTCAGAATACAGTACAGTTTAACCTCGTTATAACGAACACTGATATAGTGAATTACCGGTTATCGCGTACTAAATACGAATTTTGGTTGCGTCTGAGCGCGCGACGCTGCTAGTGCCGTGGAGATGCGGCAGACGCGCCGTCCATCTCCTATATCATGCGTCTGTCAGAATTGTTTCTTCGCACTCCTTCCCTTGTGGCTCGAAGCAATACCGCCGCCGCCTCACAGCTCTCGTCTGCCACATTTCAAAGCCAACGCATGCAGCAGCGTCGCAGTGACGCGTCTCCATTGGTAGAGCACCGCCACGAACGGAGAGTGCGCCATGTCGAAACACCGCGTCTCTGAGAGAGCCAGCGTGACAGCCAACATACTGATCGTAAGGAATGCAAGACGCCCGCCCACAGGTAGAAACACATTTGAACAAAAAATTACCTCTTCTGACTTCCATCGTGAGGCACCAACTAAAGGGTACACTCTCCCATGAACGCAAAGTAGGCGCGAATGCTAGCCGCCGGGAGAGAGTAGGTAAGTACGACAGGAGAGGGTGCATGGTGAACGGTTTGATCGGGCGCGTCTGACTGCAGCATTGAAAGAAATAGAGGAGGCGCTGATTCTGTACTATCAGCTTATGAAATTTTGTGCAGAGTATTTCTGTACGCTTCATCGAGTCGCTGGTGATGATCCAGCTTTTCAAGGGCTGTATTTAATGTAACGTACTAATAGGTCACGCATTGCGTGGTGATGTTATGACGGTTTCGAAGAATCGTCTTCAATGTTTAGAGACACCGCATTGGCGACACTCCTCGTAGCTTTCATTTTCATTCACGAACATGAAGAAGCTTGTTCATGTTCATCTGCGTTCATGGTGTGCAGTGGCGTACAAACCTGTTCGCGAGTGTATATATATATATATATATATATATATATATATATATATATATATATATATATATATATATATATATATATATATATATATATATATATATATATACACACACACAGAGAGAGGGAAAGGAGATGGAATTTCGTTAGCAGTGTTTAATAACATAATGCAAAAAGTACGTGGCATACACTAGGGACAACCCTACATATACGTGTTATGCATGCAATAGTACTGCAAGCAATGCTTTTTTTTACATTGCCCACACAACTTTATGCACAAATACAATTATGTCGATGGCGGCCTCCACACCCCCACAGTAGTATAGATTTGTATCATTCAATGAAATTTTGTTAACGTCTAGAAGCTGCTCACTAATTTCGTTTTTTAATGGAGGTAGCAGGGACTGCACCTCTTCTTTTCCGTAATTAGTGCTACATTTTCTTGCATATATTCAGGCTTGCGTATCTTATATTTTGGCTTGTTTGCTCCAAGTCCAAATTGAGTTTTTGCGCATTATTATTATTATTATTATTATTATTATTATTATTATTATTATTATTATTATTATTATTATTATTATTTTTTTTTTTTTTTTTTTTATCAGAACGCTCGTGGTCTTCGCACTAAGACGCGCGAATTCTTTGCTAATGTTGTTTCGTCTTCTTTTGACCTTATTGCGATTTCTGAAACGTGGCTGTGCAGTGAAATTCCTTCCTGTGACTATCTTCCGTCGAACTACACCACCTTCCGCAGTGATCGGGACTTCTGTGCAACTAAACAAAAAGGTGGTGGTGTATTGATGGCTATAGACAGTTCTCTAAGATCTGTTAGACGCAAGGACATAGAAACAATTTCTGAATCAATTTGGATCGAAATTAGTCTTGAGCACTGTGAAAAATTGTTGATTGGATGTTTCTATGTATCGCCCAGCGTTTCACCAATTGCTTTCAATCAGATCGTCTCTTCTATTGAAAATGTGGTAATTTCACATAAGAAGCACAAAATTCTTGTACTTGGCGATTTTAACACACCAGGAATTGACTGGACCACACTTAAATTTTCTCATTATCATCATTTCTTAAAGAACAAATGCAGCGTATTGTTAGATTTTCTCGCTTTTAATTCCCTACAGCAGCACAATAGTATTGCCAGTTCCTGTGGTAACGTCTTAGATCTGTGTATTTCTAATAATCAACCTATCGAAGTATCACTCTCTCACATCTCTCTTGTTCGTCCTGACAAATTTCACCCACCACTCAAACTAACACTCTGTATTTCACCAGAAAAACCAAGCTTTCCCAGAAAAATCGACAAAACGCCCAGATTTGCCTTCAAGCGAGGTGACTACGTTGGCTTGTACCATGACTTGTCCACCACAGATTGGTCACAGGTAACTGACAAACCCAATGTTGATGATCAAGTCGATCAGTTTACGGAGCTTATCTTGACCAGCATGCGCAAGTTCATCCCCCAGTATACACCTCATCATTGTAAATATCCCTCCTGGTTCTCATCAGAACTTATAAGTGCACTGAAACATAAAGATCGTGCACACAGGAAGTATAAACGTTCTGCATCAACTCATTTGAAGGAAGAATTCTGTCGTTATCGTACTCTTTGTAAACGCCTTTATAAACGGGATCACAGTCTATATATTTCATTTTTAGAAAAAAGCGCGTCTGACAGGCCGGCTGAGTTTTGGAAGTATGTGCGCAAACGGTCGAGCAAAAGTGGCGAGTCCTTCAGGATACTGGACCCAAATGGAGTAGAAGTTCAAGCCGTTGCTGACTGTTTTGCCATGCATTTTTCATCTGTCTATAAGTCTCCAGCCTCTGTAGCTAGTAACGGTCGACAGGTTAATGCAGTTGGCACAGCTGATGCTGTGTCGCTAGATGAAGATTCCATTTCAGAATGCATTAAGCGCTTGAAACCATCCTTTTTAGCTGGCCCAGATGGCATCCCCTCTGCCATACTAAAAGCCTGTGGCAGTATACTTGTCCCAGTATTGACTACCATATTTAATAAGTGTCTGCATGCTTCAACGTTTCCTAGCATGTGGAAAACTGCTCGTGTTTTCCCAGTGTTTAAGTCTGGCTGTAAAAGTGACGTCTCGAACTACCGCCCTATTTTCCTTCTTTGTGCCGCATCCAAAATCTTTGAGCTTGCTCTTCACAAAATATTGTCTTTTGATGTAAAAAATTCATTGATTGTGAATCAGCATGGGTTTCTCGCTGGCCGCTCAACTGTCACTAATCTTGCCAGTTTCATGATGCAAGTCTCCACGCCTATTTCGCAGAGAGAACAGGTTGACGCTATTTACTGTGACCTTAGCAAAGCTTTTGATGTTGTCAGCCATTCGCTGCTTGTGGATAAACTTGCACACTTTGATGTTGATTCTTCAATTGTGAATCTCCTCCATAGCTATCTTCTTGATAGATTATGTTACGTTGCCGTTAATGGTCAAACACCCTCTTTGTATAAAGCTACTAGTGGGGTTCCTCAAGGGTCGGTACTGGGCCCACTCCTCTTTTTAATTTATGTTAATGATGTTTCTTCTGTCATTCGGAATTCTTCTTTCCTTTTGTGTGCCGATGACATAAAGATATTTAAGGAAATTCATTCAGTTATCGATTGTCGCTTGCTGCAATCTGATTTGTGTTCTTTTTCTGAATGGTGCAGGAGCAATAACCTCTCCCTAAATATTTCAAAAACCAAGGTAATGAGTTTCACTCGAAAAACATCTAGTGTGCCATTTTTATATTCTGTCAATTCTGTGTCGTTGTGTAAGGTATGTGAGATCAATGATCTAGGTGTTCTTTTTGATAGCACCTTACACTTTTCTGCTCACGCTAAGCGTGTTGCTTTGCGGGTCTTCGCACCCTAGGCTGTGTTTGCAGAATGTCTAGAGAATTCCGTTCTCCTGTGCCCTTCCGAAAATTGTACACCGCGCTATGTCTTCCTCAACTAGAGTATGCATCTGTGATCTGGAATGGCATTCCTAATTCCAGCAGCAACGCCATTGAGCGAGTCCAGAAAAAAATCCTAAGCATTTACAACCATCGTTTCGCTAGAAATGACTCTGGATCTCGTTCTAACGCTGCTGGATTATTATCATTGCCATCACTTTGCTGCCGACGAAATCGCGCTGATCTGTTATTTCTTTACAAGCTTGTGCATGGTATCATATCCTGCCCTGTACTGCTCAACTGTCTTAATTTCCGAATTCCACGTAAGCTGACCAGAGAGAATAGACCTTTTCATGTAACCGCCTGCCTCTGTGAACATTCGACCATTGGCAGGATACAACGTCTTTACAATGCTTACTTTTTGGAGCTCGATGTTTTTCACAGCTCCAAGTCGTTGTTCTGCTCCGAGCTTTGCACTGTACTTACATAGCCTTGTACACTGTTGATATTTTTTTCTGCCTGCGCATAGTTGTATATGTGCAATTTTGTAACGTTTTTTATCCCTGATATTTTATTATGAATGTTTCATTTGTTTTTTTTTTTTTTGTTTTTTTTGTTTTTTGTTTTTTGTTTTCGTGCGCCAGTACAAAGACCTTACGGTTGTTCCTGGGCACATTAAATAAACGTTTGTTTGATTGATTGATTATTATTATTATTATTATTATTATTATTATTATTATTATTATTATCATCATCATCATCATCATCATCATCATTATTATTATTATTATTATTATTATTATTATTATTATTATTATTATTATTATTATTTAATTCCCTACTGCAACATAACTCAGTCGTCAATTCCAGTGGCAACGTCTTAGACCTGTGTGTGTCAAACGATCAACCCCTTGAAGTTTCCCGCTCCGACATATCTCTTGTACGTCCGGACAAATTCCACCCACCACTTAACGTAAGATTATCCGCATCAGCCGAAACAACGAGCTTCAGCAGTTACGCAAACAAATCTCCGAGATTTGCCTTCAAGCGAGGTGATTACACAGGCCTCTATCATCACTTGTCTACCGTTGAGTGGTCACAGGTTAGTGACAAACCAAATGTTGATGAGCAGGTTGATCGGTTTACGGAGCTTGTACTGAGCAGCATGCGTAATTTTATTCCCCAATATACACCTAAACAACGTAAATATCCCCACTGGTTCTCATCTGAACTTATCAGTGCACTGAAGCATAAAGATCACGCACACAGGAAATCTAAATGTTCTCGATCCAGCGAGTGGAAGGAAGAGTTCAGCTTCCTTCGAACTCTCTCTAAACGCCTATATAAACGGGATCATAGTTCGTATATTGAATTCTTAGAAAAAAGCGCCTCTGACAGGCCGGCTGAGTTTTGGAAGTATGTACGTAAACGGTCCAGCAAAAGCGGAGAGTCCTTCAGACTACTGGACTCAAATGGGGTACAAGTGCATGCCGTCGCTGACTGTTTTGCCACGCATTTCTCATACATTTATAAGGCCTCAGACTCTAGCACTGATATCAGACAACAGCCCAAGGCGGTTAGCTCATCCAGTGCTTTGTCGCTAGATGAAAATCTTATCTGCGAATGCATTAAGCGCTTAAAGCCATCCTTATCATGTGGGCCAGATGGCATCCCCTCCGCCATACTAAAAGCTTATGGTAGTATATTTGTCCCAGTACTAACTACGATATTTAATAACTGCCTGGACACTTCCACATTTCCAAGCATGTGGAAAACTGCTCGTGTTTTTCCAGTATTTAAGTCGGGCTCTAAAACAGATGCTTCTAATTATCGCCCGATTTCTCTACTATGTGCCACATCAAAGATCTTCGAGCTGGCTCTTCACGACATATTGTCTTTTAGTGTGAAAAACTCATTGATTCCTAATCAACATGGTTTTCTCGCTGGCCGCTCAACTACCACAAATCTTGCTAGTTTCATGACGCAGATCTCCACACCTATTTCTCAGAGAGGACAGGTTGACGTAATTTACTGTGACCTGAGCAAGGCTTTTGACGTAGTCAGCCACACGCTGATTATGGTTAAACTTGCGCACTTTGATGTTGACTTGTCAGTTGTGAATCTCCTGCAGAGCTATCTGCTCAATAGATATTGTTATGTTGCCGTAAATGGCCAAACCTCTTCGTTGTATAAAGTGACTAGTGGGGTCCCTCAAGGGTCGGTATTAGGCCCACTCCTATTTTTAATTTACGTTAATGATGTTTCTTTTGCCATTCGTAATTCTTCTTTCCTCTTGTATGCCGATGACATCAAGATTTTTAAGGAAATTCATTCAGTTAACGACTGTCGCTTGCTGCAGTCAGACTTGCGCTCTTTTTCCGAATGGTGCGACGGTAATAACCTTTCTCTGAATACCTCGAAGACAAAATTCATGTCTATCACTCGCAAAACATCTAGCGTGTCATTTCAATACTCTGTCAATTCTGTGCCGTTATGCAAGGTTTATGAAATCAGTGATCTTGGTGTTGTTGTTGACAGCGCGTTAAACTTTTCTTCTCACGTTAAGCGTGCTGCTATGCGGGGCCTTCGTTCTCTCGGATGTGTTTGTAGAATATCTCGAGAATTCAGGTCTCCCATGGCCCTACACAAATTGTACACGGCAATATGTCTTCCGCAACTTGAGTATGCGTCCGTGATATGGAATGGCATTGCTCAATCCAGCGGTAACACCATTGAACGAGTCCAGAAAAAATTCCTCAGCATATATAACCATCGCTTTGATAAAAATGACTCTGGATCTCGTTCAAGTACTGCTGCATTATTATCACTGCCATCACTTCACTGCCGACGAAATCGCTCTGATCTCTTATTTCTTTACAAGCTAGTCCACGGTATCATATCCTGCCCTGTACTTCTCAATTGTGTAAATTTTCGAATTCCGCGTAAGTTAACCAGAGAGAACAGACCGTTTCATGTACCCCCCTGCTTCTTCCAACACTCTACCGTTCACAGAATACAAAGTCTCTATAATGTTAATTTTCTTGATCTTGACGTTTTTCATAGCCCACAATCATTGTTTTTATCCGAGCTTTGCACTGTTTTGACATAGTGTGGCACAATGTACAAAGTCTTCCCTTCTCAGTCTTTCCACATAGTTGTATATATGCAATCTAATTTTTTATGCCCCGTCAATATTTCTCGTGTTGTCTTATTTTACTCCTCCCCTTTTGTGTTCATTTCTCTTTGTCTACGTGTTTTTGCTTTTTTTATTTCTGAAAACTGTCTGTATTGTATTGTTTATTTTTATTGTTTTTTTTTTGCGTGCGCCAGCACAAAGACCTTACGGTTGTTCCTGGACACGTTAAATAAATCATTGATTGATTGATTGATTGATTATTATTATTATTATTATTATTATTATTATTATTATTAACTTGTCAACCAGAAGTTCTTTTTAACCCATATATGCCCAGTGTCCTACATATAGGACGCTTCTTTGATGCGCTCTAACATCGCTATATCTTTAGCGGATGACTAGCGCCACCTACAGCCCATCAAGCAGGCCACATTCTCAACGTGTGCAAGCCTAGACATGGCTTGCTTTTCATGCTGGCACATGCCGACCGCTTTCTCTGGGCAAACGCGTGCTTTGTGTGAAAGACGCCATGGAGGTGAAGAAGTGCACGTGAAATGCAGACCGCTTTCTCCGGGCAAGCGCATGGTTTGTATGAAACGCGTCGTGGAGAGGAAGAAGTGCAATGCCGGTGTGCACGTGAAATGTTTCAAGGCTTACCACACCCGCACATAGCACCCCTAATGCCCAGTGTCCTATATGTATAGGACGGCTTGAAAAAGAATGTTGCGTTTACCTGCATTCAATAAAGAACTTGTGCTTTCTTTTGAGGGTAGAAGTACACTTTCTGTGAAAAAAAAAATACTTGTTTTGTCAATTTTTCGGTGTTTGGGCATATATAGGTTAAGTAAGAATGTGTGGTATTAGGGGCGTAGTACATTCCTTATACTCATCGCATTTGTATTTGTAACTTTGCTTGTCGCATGCGAACTTCACTGTAGAAAACAGCTCAATACTACGAAGACAAGAACGACCAAACAGGACCTGTTTGGTCTTTCTTTTCTTCGTTGTATTGCACTGTTTTCTTTATACTTTGCTTGGAAGGCCGTCCGGTCCCTCCAAGGAAATACGCCTATGAAAACGGTGTTAGCACAAGGAGGAGAAGGAGGAAGGAAATGAATGAAAGGCAGGGAGGTTAACCAGACGCGCGTCCGGTTTGCTACCCTACACTGGGTGATAGGGATGAAGGGATTAAAAGAAAGAAAGAAGAGAGAAGAAGGCACTATCAGGGTTCTTATGCGCCTGTCCATTAAAAGCCTACAAGCGGTCGCTTAAGCCAGTCGATCTTAAAAATAGTAGCAATGCTCGCGTCGCTTTGTTGTCCTGTGATGCGTAGGGCCACGATCCGAGGATCTTCTCTTCGCAGAACGGTCTATCGTCCAGCTTGTTCAGCGCATTGCGCAGAACGTTGTGTTCATTCACAAAGCGTTCACAGAAACACAGTAGATGCTCTATCGTTTCGTCGCTATTGCACGAGTCGCATCTGGAGGTGTCTGCCATTCCTATGCGAAAAGAGTACGCCTTCGTGAAAGCCACTCCTAACCACAGGCGGCACAGTAATGTTGCATCACGGCGGGAGAGGTGCGATGGAACTTGGAGCTTCCTCGATGGGTCTAGTTCATGTAGGCAACGTTTCCAGACACTGGGGTCATTCAACCAAGTTTGCGACATTGCGTCAGCGAACGAGCGAAGACCCCTTGCAGCGTCTGTCCTCGAGTCCTCGACAAGGGTATTGGGGCTGTCTGGGCATTCTCGTGGGAGGACCGGGCAGCATCATCAGCGAGGTTGTTACCCACAACACCACAATGTCCCGGCAGCCATGGGAACACAACGTCATGTCCCTTCGATAAAGCTTGGTGAAGAGCTTCTCTCATTTCGTTCACTAACTGTTCGTGCACCCTTCGTCGTAATGCTGATTGCAGACTCTGAAGGGATGCTTTAGAGTCGTAAAAGACAGCCCACTTTTGAGGCTGGGCTTCCGCGATAAAAAGGATAGCAGCACGCAAGGCGGCAAGCTCCGCTGCTGTTGATGTCGTCCTGTGGGACACCCTGAACTTGAGAGTCACTTGGCAGGCCGGAATGACAACAGCACCTGTGGAGCTGTCGGCTAAGACCAATCCATCGGTGTAAATGTGCATCCTTTGGCCATATTCCTCGTTGAGTAGCGACAATGTCGCCTGTCGTAGAGCCACTGTCGAATGACGGCTCTTCTTCTTTATTCCCGGAATCGTGAGGCGTACCTGTGGTTGTTGCAGGCACCACGGAGGCGACGCTTGTCTTGCTGCCGGAGTAATGCCCGACGGAAAGCATTCTCTATGAGTCGAAACAATCTTTGAAAACATGGCTTGCGGTCTCTGAAGTGGCAATGCAGCAATATGGTGACCGGGAACTCGGCAGAGATGTCTAATGTGAGCTCTTAAATTATCAGTAGTGACGTATGTTAGAATCGGATTAGCACAAATTTCTTTGAAAACAATGTGGGTGACTATACTGTTAAACAACCCCGCATTGTTTCCTTCCGCGTTGGTCGTTATGTAGTTGTTTGTGATTGGTAGAAATTTTCTGGGTCATGCACACAGCATCTGTTCGTAACGCAATGCAACAAATGACCCCAAAATGATCCAGTGCGTAATGACTACTCATGCACTACTACATAAGTACGGCATACACTACTTTACACTACTTTAATACACTACTTTACACTACTTTAAGTACGGCATAATTGTGGTCATTGGTTCTTCGCCATTCGTCAAAAATATTCGGTGTGCCTTAAAATCGCGTGCTTGTTACGCGACGTCACAAATCCTTGAAATGTCGCGGTGTTAAAATGACGTGTGCCCACGAAACAGCGAATTGCTATGCTGAACAATACGTAATGATGATGATGAAATAAACTTTTAATTTGCCAAAACAGTGTCCCCGAGCTCTTAACCTTGGGGTCACTCTAGGTGGGAGGGTCCCTACATTTTTTTTAATAGCCGGACAGTGCCTCATTCTAAATGTAATTCAAGAAGGCTGCCCGCCGATCACATTGGCAGCGTTCACGAGATGGACTCATACGAGTATAATAAATATAACGACGTTGAGCTGTTTGTGCGCGTGTACAACTCTGTGAACCCATCCTTGCTGAGACAGAGGAAAGGAGGGAGAGAAATAAACAGCGCTGCGCGTGTTTGCATCTTTGCCGTCCGAGTTGTATTTTGCCCTGTACAAGTCAACTCGAGATGACTCAAGACCAACCAGCGCGGCTGTCAATTCAGTCTTCTTAGTCCAGAAAACCCAGGTCGCGGGAGCGAATCCCGACCACGGCGGTCGCGCTTTCGATGGAGGCGAAAATGCTTGAGGCCTGTGTGCTTATAGTTAGGTGCACGGTAAAAAGAACCCAGGGTGGTCGAAATTTCCGGAGCCCTCCACTATGGCGTCTCTCATAATGAAAGCGTGGTTTGGGACGTTAGACCCCAACAATTATTAGTGCAGAAAACCGTGAACCTTAAACATTTCTCTGGTGCGGTAGATCAAGTTGCGGGAGAAGCTTGAAAGCTGGGCTTCCCAATGTACTCGAGTCCGCTGCCTTATTCTTAGCCTTGTTCTATGCCGCCGCAATCGCTGCAAGCTACCATATCGTAAGCAAGGCCAACTTTTTTAGATTAATCTAAAAACGATGATAAGGCGAAGCAGGTTAATCAGAAACTCAAGCGGAAATATTCTTTACCTCCCTCAATGCGGCCCAACTAAAACCCTCAACAGTTCTGCACACTCATCGACTCAAAGCCGCTGGGATATAGAACAGCGGTGATGCTATTCCTTTCCGATGAAAGAAAATGAATTTCCTGAAGCAGGAAGAGTGTTTTATCGGCCCATAAAACGATTACTGGTTCCTGGCCGTATTTTCGTCATCAATATGTAAATTTTAGGCCACGAAAACAGAATAAAATCACGACAGAGTGCTCTAACGTTAGGAGCCCCTACTCAGCGGTAGCCTTCTCTGAAATGCTGTAGCGCAACGCGCGAAAGCGTCGCATAGGCGGTCTGCACCGCAGAGAACCTAGAGTACGTGGTCTTGAGACACGAGAGGCAATCGCCACAGTAGAAGCACAGGACAAATTTCATTATATAATTAAGTGATTGCTGTGTAGAAGTAAAACTGTGCCTCAGTTGATGGTTTCCCAGTGTGCAGCCGACAGTGACCCCTGTCAAATGTGGGGGGCCTGCGCCTCCCTAACTTTCCTCACTGGGGGAGGGGGGGGGGGGGGCTAGTGCCCCCTTGCCCCCCCCCCCCTGGAGATACGCCTATGATGCTGTGCCATCGTCTTCAAAATTCCGTCCCGGGAGATGCTTTTGTGCACTTACATCACAATTGCAGCGTAGTCACTTTGTTCATGAATTTGGATAAAGAGCTCGTCAAACTGAAATGACTTAGATATTTGAGGGAAATTGAGCTTTATTAGGCTTCAATATAGGTGATGTTGTTTTCCATGTCGTGGACGCATTACATGTCATGAGCAAGTCTAAGAGTGCAAGAGCAAATTTTAGCTCACTCATGCAGAACTGATGGTTTAGCTGTGCATGCTGTGACTGAAAATACGCCGTAACTTTTTGTCTTACCATGTAAGCTGAGTGTTGAAACGGCGCACAAGGGACCGAAACGCTGACCAAACGAGTGAAGAAACAGACGAGCATAAGTCAGCACACGACATGAGGATATCGGCAGCAAAAAAAAAAAATAAATAAATAAATAAATAAAGGGAGTCAGCTATAGCGAAGTAAAAAAGTCGTCATCTAAAGTAGCCGGGTATGAGAAAAAGGTAACGTGAACAGAGTGAAGGGAACACTGATCAAAGAGCTTTCAGCTACAGAGAAGTGAAGATGGTGACGGCAACACACACAAAAAAAGAACAAGTTGACTGCATACAAGTGAAGAATTGGGCAATAAGGTGTGTTGCGGTATTGCTTCAGTGGTAATCGCATTACCGTTGACGTGCGTCGTGAGATGAGTGCTGCTGGAATTTTTCCTTCCTAATGAACTTTATCGGGCATAAAACAAAAAGCTAGTCCAATTACAGTGCCCCAACCTGGCATTTCTGTTTTTTTTTTTTCCCTTGAGTCAAGCTATAGTATTCTGGTATCCAAAGGAACCATCGATGTAATAATGTATGCAGACCAGGAAAATGAAAGAAGTGTCATTACACAAAGAAAATAAAAAAAAAACAGAGACAAAGGTCTGTCTCAAGCTTATAGATTGCTTCGGGGTGCGCATAACCGTTAGCATTAAAAATTTCACTGCAAGGGATGATGTGAGACAGGAAATTCTAGACAGAGAGGGTACGTAATAAAGACAAAAGAAAGTCTGGCACTCTTCGTGAAAGCGTGAAGCGGTCACCAGCGACAGCTTGCCCAATTCTGCACACAGCTGGCTTGTGAACCCTGTACTTTTTTTAACAGCGAAGCCGTTGAAGCTAGCCGTAATGTGCGGCCTATCAGAAAACTATCATCATCATGAAAGGGTATGTGCCAAAGAATTTGGGCAGATCCGACTACCCTCCATTACGGCGTGGGCTGTCATAAACCTGAGAACGAGCGCAGAGAGAGAGAGAGAACGAAAAAAAGAAGGAAAAAGAGAAGAAACAGAGAGGTAGAAAGAAAGATCTAAAGAGAAAGAGAAAAATTCTTGCCGAAAATTTCGAAGCCGATTCGAGCCCGCGTGCCCTCGATCCGAAGGCGTGCGTCCTAACCACTCGGCTATCCAGGCACGCTAGCAGAGCATAGCATAGCTTTGTATAGTATAGTGTAGCAAGGGGGTGGGAAAAGGAAGTGAGCGTAAGGGGGAGATATGTCTGGGTGAGGAGGAGGAAATCCCACTTCTCACCACTGGTTCCCTAAGAGAAAGAGAGAGAGAGAAAAAGATATAGAAAGAAAGGGAGAGAGAATTAATGGGAATAAAGACATCAAAAGATAGACTTGGTACGACTAGTGCGAAGCTGCCATACTAGGGAAGGGAAAGGCAGCGGCAGCTGCGTGAAGAGCCCGAAGCGATGGAAGCCCTACGCCAACGACGACGTGCCCGTAGATCTATGACAGGTGCGAACGCTCGGTTCTGGAGTTTGGACATCCGAGTGGTTACTAACCTAACTGAACCCTAGCAACAACCTAGAAGCATCCAGATTACTTCAGAATCGCCCAGTTTCGCTGTTTCAAACCTTGCGCGACATAGCGCAAGCTTCGCCATTTTTTATTGCGATAGCAATTATATGGACAGTCTCGGCTGGAAAATGTCCGTCCCCGTCGCCGTCATTCACCGTATATGTATAGGTATGTATATATATAGAAAAGCCACAAAGAAAAATAATTCAGAAACTCTTTCCGACGCGGGGAATCGAACGGGTGACCTCTTGCTTTGCAGCCCGCCGCGTTAGACGTTATGCCACGACAGCACAGTCTTTCAGCCTACTAACGGCGAGCTATTTATATACACCATGTAATTCAGCATGCTTTCTTAGTGGCCACATAGATGGCGCGACGTGCACGCGTGTGGCGCGCTTTAAAGATCGTCGCCCCGCTCCTGCGAACGGCGTTGCACTTCGCTCTACAGGGCGTGGTCGCTTTCGTGCGCTTATCTCGAGGAAAGAAGGGGCGGCCGGTGGGGCGCTTCGCTTCGCTCGCTGCAGCGGCCGCGTTTGCGAAAGGAGCGCGCTATTCAAACAGAAATAAGTAACAACTGTGACAATTAGTTCGCGCTCGCCTTGTGTATACCTGTTCGTTCGTTTCGTGCGTCCTGCTTTATGTTTGAGCAGTGCGCTTCAAGTGTCGAGCTGTGACGCATCAGTTCGCTCTCGTCCTGTGTGCGTTCTTTTCGTGCGTCCTTTGGGCTCGAGCGACGCGCTGGCGATTTCTAGCTGCTTTTCGTTCTTCGCGTTACATTACAATTTATTGCTATCGCATTCATTGCTTCGCCGTTTGGGCGAAACTGTGACTTTTTTGTTCAACTTTAACTTGTCGCCTTAGCAGCGCCACCACGTGCTAGTTCCGGCATAAAGCTTTCACTCGCTTTAAAGGTACCGTAGTGCGTAAGGAACACGTAGTGCTATACGTAATGTGTTTCTACGCAGTGTATTGACGTTCATGAATCGCGGCATATAAGAGCACTATATCTCCATGTTTATATGCGTAATGATCATACAGTAGTTCAACTCGGGTCATTTCAGTTACAGGAGCGTTGTAAATTGTAACAGGTTTGTTGTGGCTACTCGCTCGCTTCGCGTCCTGTAGTACTCACGAACGTTACCACAGGGCCACCTAAATTCTATTTCCCAAATGATTACCCGTCGCGCTGGCTAAGGAACTATGGCATAGTGTTGTTCAGCGCATTTTCGTAGTTTCAATCTTCGCCACCACGGTCATGGGCAACCGTTGTCATAGGCGCGGACACAACGGTCTGTCTCAGTGGGCATGGGCGAGGCAACGAATGCGATAGCAACAAATGGAAATGTTATACGAAGTAAGGCTGGCAGCTATCTGCTTTAGCATCCGACCTGGCATAACTGAACAAAGCGCTGGGGTAGGGCTAACGTGACCGCTGCAGCAAGCAAAGAGACCTTCGTGGTGCCTATGGCTTCAACGTAGAATGAGCGGTGAGAAAACAGTATGTACAAAGGTAGGAGCCGTCTGCTGATCGCTGTCAAGATAGGGCACGCGCGACCGCGCCCAGCCGTTCGAAGTGCGCAGTTCCTGCCGGAGCCACTCAGCCGGAGCCACTCAGCACTCCCGAACGCGCATGGGCCTTTCGTGCGAATGAAGACGGCCGGCGCGTTTCCTCTCTGTTTGAGCCGCGATCGTCGGCAGCCCTCGCACGCTTTCACTCGCACATAGAACATACGACGCACGGGGCTATGTTATCACCCTTGGACATTATACGAAACCTCATGGCGACGGCATAATGCGCCTGAAGTGTCATCATAATTGCTATCGCAATAAAAACAAGATATCCCACGTGAACATGCGATAGAGGAATTCCGTACAGTACAAGAAACGTATCACACTTATACAGAATATTACACCGATGGTTCGAAAACGCCTATGTGTGTCGGAAGCAGCTCGGTTGAGGAACTCGTGAGCATACAGTAAGACTACCCCATATTGTATCTGTTTACACTGCTGAGGGTTATGCCTTATGGATGCCAGTATATACCCTTATAAGCTCCAAACAAGAAAAAGCAGTAATTTATACATGTTCTTTAAGCGATCTGGGGGCAGGAACCATTTATAGGCGATATTTTAAACATATCACATCTAAGGGAAGATCATGCCGTTCAATTCTCCTGGGTCCCAAGTCATGTCGGGATCCCAGGAAATTAACGGGAGGATCAGTACGCAACCGCGATCAAATATCTTGAAGGCGCCCTGCAACACTTTTCATCATGGTCAGAAAACGCTGCCGATCGGTAGTCGAGGCTCCCGAGAATATGTGAGCCGAACATTATTGCGCAGCACGCGGCCTGTAATTTACAATTAATTCTCAAGTCAGCTAGAAATACCTCGTTCTTCTCTCGAAAAAGGATGCCATAAACCCAAATGACCACAACATAAGCACAAGGTCCACGGCTGCTGGTTGATTTGAGCATCGTGAGCTGCATAGTTACCGCGGCCCCCGCGGGATGCCGCCACCTACCAGCGCGCGCGCTGCGATCACACTGAAAGTAAGCCAAGCGTTCGAAGAAAAAAACAAGAAAACAAAGAGATCGAGGTCATGACAGCACGCTGGTTAATAGACGCGTATTCTGGCCCCCTTGTCATCCAGCCCCCCCCCCCCACCCCCGCCCTTCGTAGCTTTCAGCACGCTCGCTGGTAAGGAAAGGAGAGAGAGAAGGCCTAAAGCGCGCGACAAATCCCTGTAACTCCGCTCGCATTTGACGGATTCTAATTTTTTTTTTGCGGCGGTCGATTTATGAGGCAATAAGCTCTTTTATTGAAGTCATTCGATGATTGCTTGGAAGAGTGTTGCAGGGCCGCATCAATATCACACAACTAAATGCACCCTTTAGGGAGTGAACTCAAGGTTTTCGTAGAGTACTAACTTACAATAGACAATGCGAGCGCAAATTAAAAGAGAACAATAAACTTCAACTGTTAATATCGATCCTGGGTGAGTAGAAGTCATACTATCATGAAGAACCTCTCGTCGGAAAAATCCTGTGTCGTCTTCGAATAGGTCATGCGCACATCACCCATAACTACTTATTTAAAGAGGATCGAGGAACAGCCAACATGTGAAAAATGTCATGAGCCACTAACAGTGTTACAGAATCTAATTACGTGCCCGCATTTGGAAGCACATCGGCAAGAACACTTCTTCGCACCGTATAACACATACCACTTTCATTTACATTTTGTTTTAGGAAGGGTTTTAGGTCTAGTGCAGGGACAGCTGTGGATGTATCTGCAGCGTTCTCGTATACGGATGCAGCTAGCTGGTCCGCCAACACGTCTCCTTGGATCTCGCGATGCCCCGGCACCCACCAGACTACAACGTGCTGTTTGAGTGTGTAAATCAAATCAAATCAAATTAAATCAACTTCGCCCCATGTTCAGTTTTAAAGAAGATGCGCTGATACCTCTGACCGACGTGATCAGTTTTTTAGACGGGACAGCTTTTTGTTAAAAAAAAAGGTTTTAAGCACTGCAGCGCATGTTGAATTTACTAACAAAATTCGAAATTTCATCGCCCTGTGACAGGCGTAGCATATCTTTAGTCGCTTTTGCGCCATTAAGCCCTACTTAACTCTTCATGGAACTGTAATGCAGTAAGGGCGGAGCTGGACATCGCCATTGTGTGGCTGCGGGGGAAGTCAAAACGCCGCGAAAGATGAACTTCAAAGGGACACTATAGCTGTATGTATTAAGTACGGTTCCCGGGTTTCGGAAAAAGGGGGCGGATCACCGTCGAGAGCAGTCGCACCTCACTTCGGCTCCGCCAATTTTCGGCCCTCGCGCCGGTCCTTTCGACCCTATCCGGATAATTTCTTCACGGGTGGCTGGAGCACATTGTCTGGATTTCTTCGACACCCACTTTATTGCGAAACTCGCCCGGGGTGGCCCGGGAGAGCTTTCGAAAGCCTTCGACCACGCCGTGCACCGACCTAGGCCTCTTAGGCTTAGCTGGAGTGCGGCCGCCTGCACATCAGCTGACAGACGGAGCGACCGCCCGGCCGCCCGCCGCTGCCTCGTCGCCCATCTCCTAGCTGTCCACCGCTATGGAGTATATTGTCGAAGGACAGGACGTGTCCCCCGAGGAACTCTCGGACGAATCCTGGCAGTCGCCAGGCCTCCGCGCCCAAGAGCAACGCCGCGCAGCCTTGCGCCTTGCCACCGCCGCAGCTAAGCCCACCACCACGCCGGCTTCTCTGCCTTCGTCGAAGCGGGTAAATGCATCGCCTCCGCAGCACCGCCGCCGCGCTCCGCTCCCTCGTCTCCCGGCGGACACGATTCACATCGTCGGCCGCCCAAAAAGCCCCGTAGAACTCACCAAGCTCCAGCCTTGGCACTTGTACACCGCCTTGATGCAAGCAGCGTGCCTGCAAGACCTCCCGCCCGCATCTCGCGACACGGTGCGGATCCACCCCGTCAACAACACTTTTACGCTCAGCGTCGCGGACTCGGCTCGTGCTCAAGCATACCTCCGCATCACCTCCCTCACGGTTTCCGGCAACACTGTCACCGTCCACCTTTACGCCCCACCGCCAGACGATGCCCTCAGGGGCATACTGTACCACGCCTTCGACGACTTCACGGACCAAGCCATCCTTGAAGACCTTCAGGCAAGCAATCCTACCCTCTCTGTTGTGGGCGGCCGCCGCATGGGCAAGGCCCCTCACATCTTGGTCACCCTCATGGAGCCGAAACTACCGCGGTGGATCTTCTACCACGGTGTCCAGCTTCGCCTCCTTCCGTTCCGCAACAAGGTGGAAGCCTGCTACAATTGCCGCTCGACCGGCCACCGGACCGACATGTGCCCCAAGCCGCGGCAGGAGCGGTGCCATCGGTGCGGCGCTGCTCACCCCACACCGCCCGAAGGATCGCCACCCACTTGCAACCCCCGCTGCATCGTCTGCAATGAGAATCACTCCACGTACAGTTCCAACTGTAAACACCGCTACGTGCAGCGCCCTCAACGCCAGAAGGCCCCGGTACCTGACACACACCCCTCGCCACAACAGCCTGTTCCGCCCGCAGCGGCAGTGCGCTCTTCCCAGCAAGCAGCAAGTGGTCCCTCACCAGCTCCACCGCCCAAGTCGGTTACTGCCTCTCCGCCCCCCGTACCAGCGGTGCCTAAACCCGCATCACAGCCCATGAATTCGACATGGCCCCGCGGCGCCCCCGGTTTGCCCTCGGAGCCGCAGGTTGTTGCACTGCAGCAAGAAAACGCCTCCCTCCGACAGCAGGTCACTGCACAAAGCGCTCAAATTGCAGCTCAGAAGACCCAAATTGATTCCCTCCAAGCGAAACTGCAAGCTCTTGAAGAGAAGCTGGAATCAGCCATCACAGTGAAATCCTCTCTGCCCTCTACCATTTGCTCCCCCTCCGACATGGACGTTCAGACTCCCGAAGGATGCACTGGCAAGCGCCGTCGACCCAACACTCCCCTTGAATCTCTTCACCTTTCTGAAGAGGTCCAGGTATCCACCAAGACGGCCTTGGTGGATCTTGAAAAGCGGTTGGATAGCCGCTTCAACTCCGTCCACCAGCTTCTCACTGCACAGCACGAAGCTCTAAATTCCCTGCGCACAGACTTCGCCGCCTACCCTCCCGCCACGTCCTTCCAATCTCTACAGTCAACAGTTGATAGCCTACAAACTGCCATGCTTGGAAGCATCCGAGCAAAGCCACCCCTCCATGCCCGCACCACCACCTCCTCCGGCGCCGCCCGAACCTCGCAAACACCGGCCGAGGCAACATCTTCCGCTGTTAAAAATGGCTGACCGATCCATCGTCACCATTTGGCAGTGGAACTGCCGTGGTTTTCGTCCCAAGCGTAACCACCTCCTTCTCCACCTGCAACAACTAAACCCCTCGGACGCGCCTGATATCATCGTACTACAGGAAACTCACGCCGACGTCTCCCTCTCGGGTTACGTCGCCTACAACCAAGTAACTCACCATCCTCTGCCCCGTCCCGTGACGGCCGTCCTCACCCGGCGGACGCTCGCTGTCAATCGACACGATCTACCCTTCCCTGCAGTCCATCACGTCTTTCTCGGGATACTACCTCAGCAACGTGAACAGCCCTCTCTGTTTATTCTCAACGTGTACAACCCCCCTCGCTCCACTGAAGATGCGTCTCTCCTAGCCTTGCTCCGTGCCGCTGCAGCGAAAGTAGCCAAATCACCCCTCCTTATTCTCGGCGACTTCAACGTCAAGTATCCGGACTGGGGTTACTCGAAGGCAGATGGCCCCGGAAGGAGGCTGTGGCAGCTCGCTCACGACCTCAACCTTTTCCTGCTCACCGACCCCACGCAACCAACGCGCATCGGCAACAGTGTGTGCCGCGATACCACCCCGGACCTCAGCTTCTGCCGCAGCGTGCGCGACGCGCGCTGGTCTAACACGCATCAGTCCCTCGGCAGTGACCACTATGTCCTCACCATTCAAGTTCTCACCTCCACCTCTGTATAGCGCGCCCACCCACGGCCCGCTATGCAGACTGGGACGCTTTCCGAGAACGCCGGTTGCACTCCGCCACTTCCAACATCGAGGACCTCTCGACGTGGACCGACCAGCTGCTAGCGGACCTCGACGCAGTCACCGCCTCGATCCCCACCACGGAGGACCATCCGGCAACTGACGCCCGTCTTGCCCACCTGTGGGCCGCCCGCACCGGCCTTTGCAACCCTTGGCAGAAGCAACGTCACAACCGTCGCTTACGCCGCCGCATCGCGCACCTCGATCGTACGATCGAGCAACACACCACCGCGCTCGCCTGCCAACAGTGGGAGCAGCTCTGCTCGGGTCTCTCTGGTCAGTTGGGCTGCAAACAGTCCTGGCATCTCCTCCGCCACCTCCTCGACCCTGCTTCCGCCAAGTCGGTCGCTCGGCAGCAGTTACAACGAGTGGTCCGGGCTTACCCCGGCGACACTCCGTCGCTGATGGCAGACCTGTCCGCCAAATACCTTCAGCTTCTGCCTCCTGGCAAACCTCCTCCCCCTCTCGCGTCCTACTCTGGGGCCCCCAACCCAGTACTGGACGCCGATATCACGGAAGCGGAGGTCTACGCGGCATTACAGAAGCTCCGCACCACTTCCGCCCCCGGCCCAGATCACATCCCCAACAAGCTCCTCCGAAACCTCGACGCCCCTTCGGTTGCTACCCT
Source organism: Rhipicephalus sanguineus (assembly GCF_013339695.2). Classification (NCBI taxonomy): domain Eukaryota; kingdom Metazoa; phylum Arthropoda; class Arachnida; order Ixodida; family Ixodidae; genus Rhipicephalus; species Rhipicephalus sanguineus. The sequence continues at coordinate 78,166,746 of NC_051176.1, forward strand.
CACTTCGTTCCTCAACGAGTGCTGGCGCTCCGGCAACCTCCCCCAATCATGGAAACACGCTCGCGTGGCTTTCATCCCCAAGCCGGGCAAGAAACTCACAATCGAGAATCTCAGGCCCATTTCACTCACCTCGTGCGTCGGCAAGCTTCTAGAACATGTCGTTCTCGCTCGCTTGCAAACGTACACGGACGCACACCATCTCCTTCCCCACACCATGCTTGGTTTCCGCCCCCACCTATCCACGCAATATGTCCTCTTACAACTCCACCATGATCTCCTCGAACACCCACATTTTCAGACACAAAGGCTCTCCTTAGCCTGGACCTCCACATGGCGTTCGACCACGTCTCCCATTCGGCTATCCTTGCCGAACTCGCAGCCCTCAACCCCGGCACCCGCACCTACAACTACATTCGCGCGTTCCTCACCGCCCGCACGGCCGAAATCATCATAGGGGACCTCCCGTCTCCCACGTACGAGCTTGGCCCTCGTGGCACCCCTCAGGGCGCCGTCTTGTCGCCTTTTCTATTCAATCTTGTCCTCCGCTCGCTTCCTGGCAAGCTGGACCGTATCCCCGGTCTTAAACACACCCTGTACGCGGACGATATTGCTCTCTGGGTCACGTCGGGCTCTGACGGCCATATCGAGCAGACGTTGCAACGCGCAACCGACGTCGTCACGTCCCACGTGCACGCGGCCGGTCTTACTTGCTCAGCGGCCAAATCGGCCCTTCTTCTCATGCGGCCTCCCGACCGGCGTCGCTACAAAACTCCCCACCCCACCATCACGGTTCATGCCAACTCTACTCCTGTCCCCGTCGTTTCGCATCTCCGCGTGCTCGGGCTGATCCTACAGTCCAACCGCCATAATACACACACCATAGACAAGCTCTCGCTCTCGGTGCAGCAGACCGCACGTATGCTCGCCCGTGTCCGTGCGCGGCGTGGGGGCATGCGAGAACACGATCTACTTCGCCTTGTCGACGCTTTCGTCGTTTCCCGCCTCACGTACGGCCTTCCTTATACACGTCTCCTAAAATCGGAACGCGATAAAATTGACGTCCTCATCCGCCGGGCATACAAGACTGCCCTCGGCCTTCCCCCCAACACGTCCACCGATCGTCTTCTCCGTTTGGGTGTACACAACACGCTCGACGAGTTGATTGAGGCTCACCGCTCCGCTCAAGTGCAACGCCTTTACCGTTCGCCGACCGGTCGCCACATCCTTTCCTCCATCGGCCACGACACCTCCTCCCACCCTCCGGATCTGATCTCATTACCCCATGCTATTCGAGCGGCGTTCTACATCAAGCCGCTACCTAAGAATATGCTGGCGGGCCACCACGACGCTCGCCGCCAAGCCCGTGCCGCCATGCTTCAAGCAAAGTACGCCGACCACCCGGCCGTCGCCTACGTAGATGCGGCCCGATACAATGCACGCAGGGACGCCTTCGTAGTCGTTTCCGTGTCGCCCTCCTCAGCTCCTTTGGGGCCGACCATCACGGCTGGCACCGTCAGAACGCCTTACGCCGTCGAGGCGGAGGAAGCGGCCATTGCTTTGGCCGCGACCTCGGCTGACGCAAGCGTCATAATCAGCGACTCCAAACAAGCCATCTCCAATTTCGCGCGAGGTCTCGTCTCGCCTACCACCTTACGGCTACTTCGGCCCCTACTGCAGCAAGATGAGCAGTGCCGCATAGAACTGATCTGGGTCCCCGCCCACTCGGGTCACCCCGGCAACGAGACAGCTCACCAACGCGTTCGAGGATTCGTCGACCGAGCGGTGGGCCACTCAGAGTCGGACGCCCTGGTGCCGGAGCCCCTGGTCACCTACCACGACATCACTCAGCACTATCGCCTCGAGCGATATTTCTATTCACATCCTCACAGCAGCCTTCCCAAGCGGTCCGAGATCGCCTGGCGTCGCCTACAGACCCGCACCTTCCCGTGCCCCCTCGTGTTTTCATACATGCACCCAGGTGCCATCGATCCACGCTGCTGCCTGTGCGGCAACGTTGCCTCGTTGAACCACATCCTCTGGGGCGGCCCGGAGGATCCCCCGCCCGCCGACCTCCTTTGCTCACCCCCCACCGAGGAACAATGGGAGGCCTTTCTCTCCAGCAACGACAGAGACATCCAGACACGGGTCCTGAAACGAGCGGAAGAAGTCATCGAGAAGCACAGCCTGGCAGCCTTCGTGGCTTAGCCTCCCTTACCCCTCGCCCCTTCGACTAATAAAGTTGTTACTCACTCCCGGGTTTCCAGGCATGCGCCCATCTGATACGCGTGGCCACATCGGTGAGCAGGGCCACGCACGGGCTCATTACGTTTTCAAGCATCGGTCAGATCACGTGGCGCGAGTGTAATTTGATCTATAACAAAATTAGCGTCATAAATTTCATTTCCCGTGCACGCTCGATGCGGTGTTTTTGAGTAGTCGTCCGCCAGAGGCCGCTCAACTCTAACCAGATTCTAGAAAACACAAAAAGAATGAAACGAACCCAGCAGAAGAAGACGATAAAGAAAGGAGGTGAAAAAAAGGAGCCTGAACGCAGTAACGAGAAGTGGCACATCAAACGGCGATAAAGCAGCATAGGAGGTATGCATCATTGCAGGCTTGTATATTTAAGCACGCCGGCTGCATGTTCGCACGTTTTCCCTATCAGCATAGATTTAAACACGAGCAGCTGGACTTTATTGCACTGTGTCCAATTTCATCTGCATTTGCTATTGTGGCTTATCTCAGAAATCGAGACGGGCATTTGGTACTATATGTATGTTATATACTTCACGCTTCGAAACCAGCTAGATCGATTACACGTCGCATTTTCATGTGGCCACGAGTAACGAGCGTATCGATCAGTAACTTCCTGTTCGCGATTAAATGTGCGCTGATTGTATGCATGTATCAACGGAACGCGCGATAATTTCCTTTCCTGCACCGCTGTTTCTCCGTGTCGAGCTTTTTAACTGGTCTTGTTCTCGACCGCGCGCCACACCATTGCCCTTATATGTGTACCCGTTTGACGTCGGTCGCACGTCATTTAGATAGGCCCTTGTCGAGCAGCAGCCATACATCCATTGTCCCTTCGAGGAATTCTTTTATTTCTCGGCGTTCCACGGGCGCGTCTCTCTAACTCTTCGCCGTCTTGTGCCGCATGACGCTGCCCCCTCCTCATCTTTCTTCCTTTTTTTTCTTCTTCCTCGTCGCTCGCCATTACGAGCGTCTTCGTTCCCTACAGGTCACATTCATCTTCGCCAGGATTATTTGCGCCCTGCGCCGCCATTCTCCGCGCCCGAGCGCGCTTTTGTTTTGCGCCGCACGCCACGCGCCCGCCCGCGTGCGCGCCACGGCGGCGGCGGCGGCGGCGCCTTATTGCGCTTTAAAATTTATGCGGGCCTGGAGCGAGCGGCGCGAACTGGGCGTCCTTAAAATGAAATCTTTCGCACGTTTCTCTTAAAGCGATGTTGGCGAGCGGGAAAGCCGGCTTAAAGCGCACTGCCCCCCCCCTCCCCCACTGGCCCGTCGTTTCTTGTTCCGGCCTGCACGGTGCGACGCCCTCCTCCTACACCGCTGGAATGAACAAGACTGTAAATTGCATTACGCCAGGCCACAATCTCTTTTCTGTATTGTGCAACCCTCCCGCTTTCCCCCTCCCCTATCCCCCCGCCGACCTTTCTAATTTCTCCTCTTTCTTTTCTTTCACCCCCTCGCTCGCTCTCTCTGCTGCCTCGTGCGTGCGAGACCCGTCTGCGCACGAGGAGATATTGAGGTCTCCAGTGTAGCGGCTCTGCCTAAATTTTTATTTTTTTTATTTAACTTCTTGTTTGTTTTCCAGGCTATCACTCTGCTTCTTTGTGTGTTCCTGTCTTGGGTTCCTTTCCGTTTCGCATTTTTCGCGGGGTCGCCGTCGCCATTATCACTACAGCCGCCACGAGCTTTTCTCTTACCCGCTATAGAGACTGCTGTCTCCCCCTCCCTCCTGCCCATTTTCATTCTTACATACAGAATAAATAGAAAGAAAGAAGCAAAAAATAAAGTTAGGAGTGAGCAACGCAAGCGGAACAAACGAATTTCCTCCGTAGGCCATTGCAAGATAGCAAGAACATCAGTGGATGTCAAGGGCGGAGGAAACATTAATGCGAGACCTGGCGCGCCGGTTTTTATACCTCCGGTCTATACTTTAAGGAAAGGAAGGGGAGGGGGGGAGGCAAGCGTTGATGCAAGCCGTCATTTATCATTCGCGAATAATGCGTGGTTTGGAAAGACGTGCTTTTTCTTTAAATATTTTTTTCTAGCGTTGTCGCCATAGTCGTCCTGGAAAAAAAAAAAGATATCGCAGCTGCGCGGCGAAACAAAATGTCGATAATTATGGAAGCAAATCGTACTAAACTGGCTCGCGCTCCCAATAGGTTCCGCTGCTGAAGGCACAAAGGGCGGCTGCATTGAACCTTTAGAGTGCGTCCAGGCTGCCCTCATTTCTAGGTCGCATACGAAATTACCGAAATGCGCCATTAACCTTCGCGAAACGTTCCTTTTCTTTTTCTCTCTCGGTCTTTTTCACTACTTACCCTTCTTTCGCCATTCGTTTATATTACCCAGTGTCCAACTACAGTTTTCCCTGGCACTTTACCGGGTGTCCTACTTTGGTTGGGTCATTTATTTTTTTTAAAATCGCTCTGATTAAACGTCGGAGATTCGGCCTGCCCACGAGGATTACTGGAAGCGACGGAGGTTACTTGCGCAAGACATCGCAACATTCAGGTAGCTAAACGAAAGGTTCTTATCGCTCTTAAAAGATTCGCTCATCAGCCGTGTTGCGTCCTTCAGGTGCATGCTGCAATCGCGATACCGGAGCCCGACAAGTACACGTTGCTGAGCGCCGAGTATAAATCCTACGACCGCATCCGTGCACCTGTACAAGAATAAAACGTTTATCGCTCTATTTGTTTCACTTAACTTTTAATGTACTCAAAGGTGAATAAAAAGACGCATGGCACGGGGCTGAGTTTGCAAGTCGACCACGCATTCTCGTGGGAATACCGGCGAAAATTCAGAGGCAGGAAAAATGAAATCCGCAAGGAAAAGTGAAAAAACTGAAATCCCGGGAAATTGTAACGTTTCTTAGAGTAATAAGTGAAGATGAAACATGCAAGAAAACGAAACTGTACTTTATGCTTATTTATTTATTTATTTATTTATTTATTTATTTATTCATTTATTCATTCATTCATTCATTCATTGAGTGTGCGCAGTGGAAAGAAAACATCGAAAAGGACCGCTAAAAAGCCCCTTGGAGCAAACAGCTTCTAACGAGTGTTCTCCCTGAGGGAAAAAGACACAAGTTGCGTCAATAACTGAGCGAGGCACACTGTCCACCGCAATCGACGAAGATGTCGCCTTTGCAAACTGAGTCCGCTTGTCTCGCGCAAACTGTGGACTGTTTACACTACAGCAGTCAGGGCAGCGCGCCGAGTTTAGCCCGTCGCGACGAGGAAGCCGAGCGCCGCGCGCGACTATAACCAGAGGCTTCTCCGCCAAGTTAAGCACGCAGCTGAAGCCGTATCTCGTTGGATTCGAAGTGGACTGGGGTCGGATTTGAAGTCACCCTGTTATAACCGCATAGGTCGACTGAATCCACGGCTTGCTTTCTTTTAGTTTATCTGACCGTTTTGTTGGTCGCCAGTGCTGACGATTGTAAGAGCACTGGACGATATACGGAGCTCGTGAAAAAGTCGCGGTGAGGTTGAACCGCAGTGTAAACATACTTGTATACACGTGGCTTGTTTCTCTCCACTTCATCCTGTGGCCGTAAGTAAAAAAAAAAACGGGTTTTGTCTGTCCAGTAAATGGAACCAATCGTGCAATAACTAATATTATCTGGGGTTTAACGCGCCAAAATCACGATATGATTATGAGACATGCCGTATAGTGGAGGGCTCCAAAAATTTCGACCATCTGGTTTTCTTTAACGTGAACTGACAACACACTGTACACGGGTCGCTAGGATTTCGCCTCTATCGGAATGCGACCGCCACGGCCGGGATCGAATCCGCGACTTTTGGGTCGGCAGCCGAGCACCGTACCGACATCGCGTCGGACCACTAAATGATGTTTGAGCTAACTTATGCAGACGTCATTTTATAAAAAACATTGTTCGTCTGAAACAGTGTTCATATTAAACACGCCATTCATGGGGCGCCTAGAGTATTTTGAAGCGCTGCCAGTCGAAGAAGCCGTGCAACAGATATTAACACTCGACCTTGTTTTTTTTTTCTTGCGAGCGGCGTTCATTAGTTCGAACTGACACGCATTATCGCTAGACGAGTCAGAGTTTTTCTTTCTTTCTTTCTTTCTTTCTTTCTTTCTTTCTTTCTTTCTTTCTTTCTTTCTTTCTTTCTTTCTTTCTTTCTTTCTTTCTGAACGGAAACGAAGTTGGCGCAGTGCGCGCGACACCATTTCGTGCCCTTTCCCTCCCCGTCGGAAGCGAAACGGCTCTGATTGGTTGCGGGGGTGGCATGAGGGCGCGCCTACGCAGCTGGGATCGTGCCTAATGACTCACGTTCCGGCGCCGGCGCCGGAACGTGAGGTCAGGCGTTCATATCCAGGCAACGATGCTATGTAACAACGTGAAATGTCAAGTGACCTCGATAAAAGATCAGATTGCCAAATCAGAAACGGCTGATCGTCGACATACCCACGATTGAGATTTCATCAGTTATTAGAAAATGGCGCACACAAATTCGCATGTGACCGGCGCACCTTCGAAGCCCGCGTTCTGCACCGGGTTTTCGCGTGAGACAACGCCGCCAGCGAAATCTGCAACTCATAAGAAGCTTCGCTTGAAAAAAATGTCACGTTTCAATCCGTGAGTACTGTACCGTGCATAAAAGCCGACGTGTTTCCCCCGACGATCAGATTATCGACGACCGACGACTGTGCTCGCCACTATCATTGCGCTTTGAGTCTTCCTCTTGATGCTGTGCTCAGGTTCGCCCAATCAAGAATCCTCTCTTTACCGGCTCCACTCTTCGCCGTCACAACCACGTGACAATACCCTAACGTATGAGGCGTTTTACGGCGTAAGGGGCTAGTGTGGTGAAAGAACACCCGAGACGCACGTATCGAGCATGACGTTGTCATTCGAAAGTGTCGTCTTCATTACAAGTGTTCTTTTTCGTAATTTTTTAAATTATATGGTGACAAGAAATTAGTAGGCATAAAAAAAGACAGAAGGTAGAAATAACTGTAAAAACACGTCTCGATTTGTCTATACATGTCTCACTCCAATTTAACGACATGTCGGGCCCTCTTGTTTCGATTCTCATGCTGTTAAGAAAAGCCTAACACTATATACACACAATCGCAGGTAATGGGTTTTTAATTACCTTCCCATCTTTGCGAGTGTGTAGGGTATGCTTTTTTTAAGAGAGTTTTTATGCCATGACTGATTAACTCTTCACTTTGTCGATTCTCCTTTCCGTTCTCTGCCTACGTTTCGGTGAATATGTGATGTTTGAAAAAAATGAAAATAAAACACTACTACCATTTACTTTCGCACTGTGAGAACGCTAAGGCCTCATTCACGTGACAGCAATTTTGCTCCAGAAGCAGCGCGGCGGCCATCTGTTTCATTGGGCGGCGCGCGCCGCTGCGATCGAGATCGCAACAGCTGAAAAAAGTTCGCTCGAGGCGAAGTGCCTGACCAAGGGCGGAGCGCGAACGAGCTATGTGGGGAGCACGCGACAGAAGCGGTGTCGCGGCGCGTAACCGGAGGACCGGGTGATGGGCGCTCTCCGCACGCAACACGCCTTGTATTTCTATTCCCTCCTTCCGAAAGAGTACACTCAAAGGAATAAAAAAAATACCTGTCTTTTTTATGAGTCCTGACTTTCCCCATATATAACTCTCTTTAAAGATATACGTCAACTCTCTTTCGGAGAGTGGCGCCTGCCACGATTCTACGAAGAGAGTATATTGATCTCCGTAACAGAGTTAACGTGTATCTTTAAAGGGAGTTATATATGGACAATAATATAATAATATCTGGGGTTTAACATCCCAAAACCACGATATGATAGTTATATATGGACAAAGTCAGAACTCGTTAAAAAGAGTGACAGGTCTCTTTTTTTCCTATAGTGTGGGCAGGTGGTGTGTCCCTTTAAGTATAAGTTGCCAGCCTGCATCCTCCATATCTTCGCTTTGTCTTTCGTGTATATATCTCCGTCTAATAATAATAATAATAATAATAATAATAATAATAATAATAATAATAATAATAATAATAATAATAATAATAATAATAATAATAATAATAATAATAGCGCGAATTTGCACGCATCGCTTTTTTCACCCGTCCCAGCTGCCCTTCGAAACTCCCGAAATTTTCTGAAAGGAAGGCAATTACCGGCACGTCTTGCAAAACCTGAAAGACTACATCCTTGCTCATCCTCGTTGTCTTGTGCGATCCACGTGATACTTCTGTAAATGACTATGTGTTGTTATGCCTGTCTGATTCGCATATAGTGTCGGAGGCAGCAAAAACAATTTTCCCGCGTCTTGTCTCGGCTTCGTGCCGCATTCAATTACTGCCCAGCGCTGAAAGAGCGGCGTGGACTCCGAGAGTGCTGCGTGATTTCGTTCTATTTTTTGGAGGCCGGGGGGGGGGGGGGCTGGGAAGAAGGAGATGAGAGGCGGAGGGTTATATTCTTTCTGCGATGATAAAAGTGAATAATTGTCTCAAGCCCAACCGCAATCGAGAGGAGACTCTTCTCTCTACCGTCCTTAGTATGATGGATTGTGCAGGTCGAATAAGCCGTCATTCAAGCTGATAAATTGCCTCGCTGAAGTCTCGCGTTTCATCTCCTGCAACAGGGGCGAGAAAAAAAAAAAGAAGTATTACATAACGTAAGCGAGCGTAAGAGAAGATGGCTTTATTTTGTAGCATTAGCTATGCAGGCCTCTGGTATTTAAAATTCAGTTGCCCGTGCTACGCAACTTCTGCTGATATAGGTGTCTGTTATTAGTTTAGCCGACCCCTGAAACGATGTTTTGAGCGTGCTATCCACGTAAATTATTCTCGCTACATTAAGGATGGCACTTAACGGCATAGGCTTTGTTGGTGATCATTTTTTGTGTGCGATAAATATCGAAGGCTTCTGTCTTTACACCGATAGTTCACCTGTTTATTTTTCTTCTGCGTGTGCATAAAAATGTCGAAGGAGTTAAGGAGACAATTTTTATAAATAAATATTGAAGGAAGATTTCTGCATGTCCTTTTTTTTTTCAGAGCTAATGTTTTGCGCCAAGAAGCTTGATCTCGACAAGCCTTTAGTGCACCATACGTCGCGTAAAGAAATTGGCGTGCTGCAGTCAAAAGAGAATGCACCCTTTTTTGGGATACGACGGAAATAACAGTTAGTGTGATTTCTTTGTTGCCAGATATCCTCGAACCGACTGTAGTCGTCGGCTTGTACGGCAGCAAACGTGCTCTTGTATATCGATAAGCAGCGTGAAAAAAAGAATAAAAAACAGGCCGGTGATGACGAAAAGTTTTTAAAGAATAAAAAAATTGAAGATTTCTCAGGTATCACATCAGCAGGACCTGAACTCAATTTCACCATCTTCACTGCAGCCCCACTCTATAGCTCAAAATTATCCGCATCATAGCTTAGCAGGCAGGGTGTCGCGCTTCAAAGCTTGAGGACACGGGTTCGATTCCCGCCCACGGCAGCCGCATTTTACTTGGGGGCGAAATGCAAGAGCACCCGTACACTTCGATTTAGAGACAGGCAGATAAAGATTAAGTGAAACGCAGGTACTTAAGCAGAAGATCAATATCCGGTTTGCTACCCTGCACGGGGAAGGGGTAAGTGAAGATTGAGGTGCGCATTAAGGAACTCCAGGTAATTAAGGTTTTCCGCCATTTCCCACCATGGAGTACCTCACAATTATGTCGTAGTATGGACACAGAAAACCCCAGCAAGTATTATTATTATTATTATTATTATTATTATTATTATTATTATTATTATTATTATTATTATTATTAGTAGTAGTAGTAGTAGTAGTAGTAGTAGTAGTAGTAGTAGTAGTAGTAGTAGTAGTATTAAAAGCACACAGTCACCGAGTCCAAGACGCGAAAACTACAGGGACCTTATCTGGCGAAACTGATGGCATTCAATCCGCTGAATGCTTCCGATAATAAAAGCGCTTCCATCTCCCAAACGACATAAAATTAAAAAAAAAGGGCCCACAATGGACTACAGGTGCAACTGGACAGGGACAGTGGTTCTGACCCGCGATGACCTTGTCATGCCACCTTCAATAACGAGAACTGACATTGACACAAGGCACAGGGTCGTCACATACGACCACGCTCATGCCATACCCAAGCAGATCTATACCACACTATGCCTAGCATAACGTGAAGCGATTCAAGCACCAATAGATAAATGCTTGACTACAGCGCTATTGAGCGTACACGTTAGTGAGTCTGCAATAGATATAGTGGAAAAAAGAGCGAGAAAAAAATAAGAAATATAGAGCGATCACAACACTTCTGCTTGAATTACTGAAGAAACATGTAACAGGGTAGTGGAATGAGGATGTTTACCCGCTTCCACGAGTGGACGATCCCCTGGACAGACTTCAGCGCGAGTAGGATTTCTCGTCTCTCGAGTTGAAAAGTGGGTGATATCTGATCGGTATTCGCAAGAGAGATTGAGAGTATAAACTTCCTTTGCGACTCCTGGCAGTCTCTGGGCTTCCAAACGCCTCCATTCGCCCTGTGTTCAGCCATGGCAATTTCAGAGTGAATTATGGACCCTGTTTGCCACGGAATCGTGTATCATAAGAAGTGGTGGCGCTGCTTTCTTCTTTTTTTTTGTTCAAACGTTTCAACATGTTCATCGTCCATGGAACGTGCTTTATAAGGAATCAAGTGAGGTTGTCTTAGAATTACACCAGGAAAGTACCAATTCTTGACATTAACAGCTAAGGCTTCTCAGAAATGTAGTGAAAGATAGATGAAATTGACCGAATCACAACAAAGTTGCCGCAATAGCCGCATCTTTTTTTTTCTACGCTGCAATGTGACAGACACTCTGGTACACCTTACACTGCATTGCAAAACAAGCATCACGGCTCTACAATCAGCAGCAGATGCAGACCCAAACATCCTCACTGAAGTGTGCGAGGCTGCGATCTCTAAGCCGGACCTAGTCGACCAACGCATACTCGTCGGGCGGGCCCGGTGGGCGGTCCAGGCCAGAGGGTTCCTAGCATAAGGAACCTTCCCACCTTCACTATAAATAGCCACTGATCAATAAACGTTTATCTCTCTCTGGGAATTTTTGGGCTTACCCGTTGTCGTTGACCCTTTAGACGCCGATGCTGACACCGAAGCCCATTCAGAAGCAAGCAACTAAACGGCATACACTAAAAGGCTTACTCAAATCGCCAGGCCCAACTACTTGTGACTGAGAGAAACCTGCAGGATAACAAAAGGTTTCCTTGCCATGACGAGCGCACATGTGACCATCTCGGGCTCCTCTCAAACGCTCACCAACGTGCGCTACTGCTTGCCTGACTTTAGGCGAGCGTTAGCAAATGTATGAAAGACTGCCGTGAACGCCAGCACCGAAAGCAATGAACCGCCCAATAATCCCGTCAGCGTGCACTAATTTACTGAACCCCTTTATACGCCAGTTGACCAAACCAGCTTCTAGCCTTCTACAGCCCCTCCTCCACGCACCTTTTCACTCACTTTTTCACGTGTATGCTGATGACAACAAGGAACTCATGATCTCGACTTACTATATAACTTGCTACAGTCGAAACCCGTGATAACGAAATCCCGAGAGAACGAAATTCTCACCGCAACGAAATATTTTCGGAGCACCGGCGAACGCCCATCGGAGTCAATGCATTTCGTAACACGCGACTACGAAAGATATTCATACCGCAGTCCCTCATTAACAAAATTTTCGAAACACGAATGTGCAAATAATCTACTCTCGCATCATTAACTACATTCGAAAACTGCTGAAGTGCATTCATGCTACACTTAAACTGTGCAAAACTATCGCCACAGCACACTTGAGAAGCAGTCGCCATCATTGTTTACAAAAAATTATAAAGCTGGCGACACTGGTGATGATAATGGCTTGCCGAAACACCTGCTCGTTATCGTGGGCTACGTAGCCAAATCCACATTACTGATGGAGTTTCGTTCGTTGACATGGCTCTGTGCTTGGCTTTGTCGGCTTTGCGCGCACATGGTCGCGTGTGTGGAGCCATTTGTGGAGCGTTCGCTTGGCCGCTTGGTGCAACGTGAAATGCGTGTTGCGATTGCTTCGTCCAATTTCGCTGCCTCCAACGAAAAAGCGGAAGTTCATCACGCTGGAAGATAAGGCTGCAATCATCAGTGAGGTGGAAAAGGGCAGGAAAAAAAATGACATCGCCGAAGAATTCGGCGTTGCGTGCAGCTTGCTGTTCACGATTCTGCGCTGATCCAGCGGAGCCGGAAGGAGGTTCGCCGGTAGGCGCACTTGATGACGGTACTGGGGACAGCGCAGTGCCGCCGTCACTGACCAGTGCATGAGGCGAACTTTGTGCCGTGGCAAATCTGATTCCCGATCGAGAGGCATGAAATCGCTGCATGGTAAGGTGCGCCAAAGCAAACTTACTGGCTTTCGGAAATAAAATGTGTTTTTTTGTAAATTCCATGTCTTTTCTGCCGCATTCTCGCGCCAACGAAATTCCCGCAAGAGCGAAATTTTGTGCTTTCCCCGCCGATTTCGTTATTGCGGGTTTCAACTGTATACCTATATGCGGGAGCTCTCGCAAACTATCCGATATGTAGCCCATATCTCCATGCGTCACATCGACTGCCCATCGAGCCTACGAACGGAGTGCAGCGAAGGAAAGAGCGAAACGAGCATGGGCCACGTTTCGATTATCAAACACCTGTAACTCCGCTAGGGTTCGCTGTAGATTCGTGCACAACTGCAACGCCACAACTAAATTTCGACCTCTGGGTGATGTCACCGTCAGATCTGCAATGAAGCTGAGCTTTAACGAAACACTGTGTGATTGGTCTTTGCAAAACCAAACCAAACATACATTTTGCTCATGATAACTACAGCTTTACAATAGTTGAACCTCAGCCAATTTTTTTGCTTTGGTTAGCTCTAGTAGATCCCATCGTCTCGTTTTTTTTATGGCTTAGCAAAACGTTTCCTTGGGCTAGTTGGTTTATGACATCTGAAGAAAAAATTGTAGTAAAAAACAACACAAGGACAGAGAGGGAACACGGGACTGGAAGTCATGAACTAACTAGCCCAAGAAAACATTTTACGAATAGCGCCAGTCCCGTGTTCCTTGTCTGTTCTTGTGTTGTTTTGCACAACAATTTTTTCTTCAGAAGTCATGAACCAACTAGCCCAAGAAAACGTTTTTCTAATAGCGCCAGTCCCGTGTTCCTTGTCTGTTCTTGTGTTGTTTTGCACTACAATTTTTTCTTCAGAAGTCATGAACCAACTAACCCAAGAAAACGTTTTGCTAATAGCACCAGTCCCGTGTTCCTTGTCTGTCCTTGTGTTGTTTTGCACTACGATTTTTTCTTCAGAAGTCATGAACCAACTAGCCTGAGAAAACGTTTTGCTTATAGCGCCAGTCCCGTGTTCCTTGTCTGTTCTTGTGTTGTTTTGCACTACAATTTTTTCTTCAGAAGTCATGAACCAACTAACCCAAGAAAACGTTTTGCTAATAGCACCAGTCCCGTGTTCCTTGTCTGTTCTTGTGTTGTTTTGCACAACAATTTTTTCTTCAGAAGTCATGAACCAACTAGCCCAAGAAAACGTTTTTCTAATAGCGCCAGTCCCGTGTTCCTTGTCTGTTCTTGTGTTGTTTTGCACTACAATTTTTTCTTCAGAAGTCATGAACCAACTAACCCAAGAAAACATTTTGCGAATAGCGCCAGTCCCGTGTTCCTTGTCTGTTCTTGTGTTGTTTTGCACAACAATTTTTTCTTCAGAAGTCATGAACCAACTAGCCCAAGAAAACGTTTTTCTAATAGCGCCAGTCCCGTGTTCCTTGTCTGTTCTTGTGTTGTTTTGCACTACAATTTTTTCTTCAGAAGTCATGAACCAACTAACCCAAGAAAACGTTTTGCTAATAGCACCAGTCCCGTGTTCCTTGTCTGTCCTTGTGTTGTTTTGCACTACGATTTTTTCTTCAGAAGTCATGAACCAACTAGCCTGAGAAAACGTTTTGCTTATAGCGCCAGTCCCGTGTTCCTTGTCTGTTCTTGTGTTGTTTTGCACTACAATTTTTTCTTCAGAAGTCATGAACCAACTAGCCGAAGAAAACGTTTTTCTAATAGCGCCAGTCCCGTGTTCTTTGTCTGTCCTTGTGTTGTTTTGCACTGCAATTTTTTCTTCAGAAGTCATGAACCAACTAACCCAAGAAAACGTTTTGCTAATAACGCCGGTCCCGTCTTCCTTTTCTGTCCTTGTGTTGTTTTGCGCTACAATTTCTGCTTGAGACGTTTTTTTTTATGTTTTTTTTTGTGTGCATGCATATATAGTGTTTTCTGTTATTATTCATCTTCAATATATTGTACGCGATCATAATTTTCCTTTGTCTGTTCTTTTTGTCTTTTTGCCATTTTCGCTGAAGTGAGGTTGGCGCTCTTTTTAACGAGACTTGAACACGTAGGTTCTCGCTTTTCCCATGCTTTCGATTTCCCCATAGCTTTTACTGCAGCACATACGCATCATTTACCACATATGTGTTGCGCATGTGGTTTTCCTGAAGAACAACTCCTTGAGCATCGAGGCGACGCTGTTTCCAGGAAAGAGAAATATGCCACCTGTTGCACAAGTTGGTGCCTATCTGTCTTGAACATATTTCCTTTTCATTTTTTTTTTTCGCATTGCTGCTTGTGCACTGAAGCGTCACTCTTTCCGAGAAAGGCAAATAACGCCACCTGCGATGTCGGGTGGCGTGTGGAAGAGGCCGATCATGGCACAAAAAAAAAGGGGGAGGGGTGCAGCTCGAGAATCAGGTCCTGCCAAATACACTCCTGAGTATGGGCATGGTATCGGTACCGCAACAGTCATCAATTTTTAATAAATTATGAGGCAGCAATTCTCATGAACACCTTTCACACCTCTTCAGTTATTTTCAAGATGCGTTACACGAGACACGTTACCGTACGTGACAATAACTGCCGGTCAGTAGTGGTGGCTGACGACTGACAAATGTTTTGGCCCGCCTGCCTGTGTTTTCAATGGTTTGTCTTCGTACATTTGTACTTGTTTTCTTATAATTATGCGCTGTTTACTGCGGCTACCGAACATCTCGATGTAGTTTTAGTCTACGGAGTGTAAGAGAGACTACGGGAGGTTCTGAACTGAATCCATACCCCACTTGCAAGCCTCCCATACAGGCCATTGGTAATCAAGTAAAATGTAAGCAATGTGGTTACTCGTATCACGTTAGAGGTCATTCCGGAGTAACTGAGCCGTATGGCAAGACCAGAAGCGGCAACAGTTTTCGAAGGAAAGTTGCCTAGCCTGAGTGTAAAACGGTTGCTTCCCGCAGCGGTGCATCGGCCGCCACTGCGGTTTGCCAGGATTTTAACTTGGCCCTCGCTTTCGCCGAGTTGAACCATAACAGTAATTTTCTAATGCCACTTGAGGAGACAACGCGAACGACGTCTGTCAGTGTTGATGCCCTTTCAAAACCACTGGACAACCAAAACAAAAATGTCCAGCAACTTCGAAATAGAGCTGAGCAGTTAGTAAGCGGGTGTGCGGTTGAACTACACGTGAGATAAGCGCTGACTTGGACGATCTGGAAATACGTAGCGGATGCGGTTACTCGGAACTTCATGGTGTGTTATTCAATAAACATGTGAATAGCCTTCGAAACGTCAGTGATGTAAATAGGCTAGCCCATGTTCCCGAGTTCAGTGGCAGTGAGATTGAAGCTTATCGCAGGATACTGGTGAAAGCAAATAACTCCCCTGCTACCTTTATGCATTTTGAAAGGCAAGGGCTCAGAGCTGGGCGGCTGCAGAAAATATGACCATAATTCACACAGACTTTACGCTACCGTGAGGTCAGTTATTTCGGTGTTCTCTTTGATATAACCTTCCACCTTTCTGCTAACACTAAGCGCATTACACAGATTATTTGCAACGCATGCGTAAATGGGCTTACTGACATCATTGAGCTGCGGAAGAGATGCCGAGAAAGAGGCAGGCCTCGGGCTACGCGTCTCTCGATCCGTAATATTTCGTTTATGTTTTTCAATCTCGATGCCGTGTAAGTGTTCGAGAGAAGAGTATAAATCTTCTGCAAAACATAAGAAATGTTAATAAAATCAAGGAAAGGACGGAATAACATCAAAACGAGGCTCTAAAGTAAGAAGAGAAAGAAGCAGCTGGAGTTACGTATTCCTTCTTTCTGGTATTTACGTCCGTCGTTCTGTGCGCTGTGATCGCAGCAAGAATTTTTTTGTTACACGTGACCACGGAGAGGCCTTCAGTTCATCGTATGCTGGACGCCCTCAGCTATCTCCGCTGATGTCCTTTGCAGTACGCAACGCGCTCCGTTGTAGTTGTTGCCGTCGTCGTTGTCGTTGCCGTTGTTTACTGGTTGAAAGCACCCGCCGTTAATGCACCACTTTGCCCGCACGACGCTCGTTCCTGACAACGCACATTTTTATGCGCTATTACGAAACGCCTTTTCCTTGCGCAACGCTCTCGACAGCTTTCCGCGTCCGCGATGAACCCATTTAGCCCTGGCACGTTAATCACTTTTTCCTGCGGCTGATGGCCGCGTCTGTGGACGACATTTATTGACGAGGGGAGGCAAAGAAGAGCACGCTGCAGCGTGGGTGCCAGCTATGGCACGCAAGGCGAGCTGCTTGGTGCCTGCGCCACGCTCACGGCGAGCCTCTGTTTGGGACACTTCGGAATGACGTGTGGCACGGGGCACCAACCTCCCGCCGCGTTGTATGCTGCCCCCTCCCACCTATCTTCGTGCATTTTAACAGGATAGCTAGGTCGGCTAGTTGGTATCACATTTTCATGTACAACTTTCAGCGTTTCCCTTCTTCGTCCTACGCTAGCTGTCTATTTGCGCTCAAAGTATTTTATGAAAAAAAAAATGCCTTTTACACTGCTTCGCGGAGCTTTACGTTTTAGCGCTATCACGTGACTAGGAGTCCTCAGTGCCACCAACTTTGAGATACCGGAAGCGGGAACATTAACTATAGCGGATGTTTCAAGAAATGTCCGAAACTCTTAAAAACAAGACTACGCGAAATGCGATATTTGCTCGTTGCATTCAATGTTAGAACCTTTTCTGTGGTGACAGGCATCATAAGGTTACTAGAGACAATAATTACCAGCAATAATTAGAGCAATTAAAGTGATTACTTTTTTGATAATTTGATTACGCAGGAGGTAGGGTGAAATTGGAGAATTGAGTCCTTAAGACCCATCACCGTTTTGAAATTTCCGAAAAGCGGCCTCTGGTAATTATTGAGGAATAATGAATATCGACCAAGTTCAAAGGCGAAACCGCCACCGAAGCGCCGATGAGCGCTACTAGCAAACGACTAGAATGACGTCAGGTTTCTGACAACGATTTCAGTTGTGCTAGTTCTGCGTTCGTTTACCTACGTGCGACGTGCGCGCTGTAATTGCAAGCGTAGTCCACACACCCACGAAGCGAAGGGCATCGATGGTTGGCATAAGTACTCCGTCATTCTGGGCTCTTATTCTGAATTTAGTCGGATTTCATCGCTCCGCAAAAACTACCAGCGCCCGGTTTTTAGTAACCTGAAAGCGCTAATGGGATTCTCGCAGGAAGGGCTCCAATTCTCCCATTTGACCCAGCTGCTCTTCTCCTTTTATTAAAAAGATAATTAATTAAATTAAATTAATTGCGACCGTAATTGATGTCTCTTCTCAGCTGAAGATGTCGGCCACCACAGAAAAATTATGGAGGCAGCAGCGCACAAGTATCATGTTTCCCTTATTATGGAGGATTTTCGAACGCGCGCATACGCACGTATATATATATATATATATATATATATATATATATATTCTGAAGAAACGCCGGACGAGCGGCGTTTCTTCAGAATATAGCCGAACAGGACGACACACTATACAGCATTCCAAGGCTTTGCTACAATTACCCCGGGTACGAAAAGGGATCCGCGCCGGCGACCTAACGGCTTGTCATAGGAGCGGGTCGCGATACGTCTTGAGGCGCTCCACGTTGGCAATGTCGCGCCCTCGGCGGCCCAAATTCGGTGATGGTTCAACGGGTTCGATCAGGTAGTTAACCAGGGATGTGGGTTCGACGGTACGTTAGGGGCCTTCGTATTTGTGTGTAGTTTTGAAGAGAGGTCAGCTGCATTGGTGCCGGGACAGAGAGACATACAAGGCTCCAGGGAGGAACGTGGGCGCAGAAGTGGTGGTGTCACCACGAATGCTCTTCTGCCACTCTTAATTATTTGCAGTAAAGGTGCGGGCAAGAACGCGACACTCTTCAGCAAGTCTGGCTGTGGCTGAAATAGGCGCACACTAAGATGGATCCGGCTTGTATGGAAGGATTGTGTCAATTGTGCAATAATAACTGTTGGGGTTTAACGTCCCGAAACCACCACATGGTTATGAGGGACGCTGTAGTGGAGGGCTCCACAAATTTCGACCAGCTGGGGTTCTTTAACGTGTACTTAAACGCTTAAGTACACGGGCCTTAAGCATTTTCGCCTCCATCGAAAATGCGGCCGCCGCGTTCGGGATTCGATCACGCGACCATAACCATTAGACCACAGTTCCGGGTACGTTGGTCTGGTGGTCAGTTGTGTGCGACGGGTGCTGGTGGTACAATATGAAGAAGGGCGAAAACCAGGGGTGCACTGAGGGCGGTATTGTAGGCGTAGGTGACGAAGAGCAGAATGACATCGCGAGCCAGTCCTCCTCGTCGGTGCCATCCGCCCCAGTGAACACAGGTCGCGGTGACTAGGGACATCGGGACATGCGGTTGGTGCGGGAAGAAGCGTTTTCTGGGCGGCGTCTTGAGGCATAGCAGATGGCAGTGTACGGGATCGAAGTTCCAGGGTCGTTGTTTTAAGGGCACAATACTCTCCACCAATTGTGTGTGTGTGTGTGTGTGTGTGTGTGTGTGTGTGTGTGTGTGTGTGTGTGTGTGTGTGTGTGTGTGTGTGTGTGTGTGTGTGTGTGTGTGTGTGTGTGTGTGTGTGCGTGCGTGCGCGCGTGCGTGCGTGCGTGTGTGTGTGTGTGTGTGTGTGTGTGTGTGTGTGTGTGTGTGTGTGTGTGTGTGTGTGCGTGCGTGCGTGCGTGCGTGCGTGCGTGTGTGTGTGTGTGTGTGTGTGTGTGTGTGTGTGTGTGTGTGTGTGTGTGTGTGTGTGCGGGCACATGAAAGCAGTGTTTGCGACGCGTTATTTCTGGAACATCAACGACACATGATTTTTTCGATGCAGCGCGACAACTTCGACAATTTCGATGCAGCGCGACAAAGCAGCGCGACAACTTCGTCGTATGCTCACTTATTCGCGCCCTGTCACGCAGAACTGGAGCAAAGCGAGGACACAATTCAGGAAAGTGGTTCACTCTAGTGCAGAAGAAATTAACAGCGCAATCACGAGACGAAGAAAAGAAAACACGAGGATGGGTGCTGGCTGTCAACTGTTATTAGGAAAAATCATTCATACGAAAAAAAAAAAAACGTAATATTAACAATAAAACAAGCGTTAACAAAGCCTAGGTAACATCTCAATCAAGTAAGTGATGTCAGGTAACGGTATTCCTTGTCTAGTAGTTCCAGAGAAAGCACGCTTACACTACTCGCCCCTTTAGCTGATAACAATGACCTCAAAGATATTCCTAGCACGCCTATCACGATAGCGTTTTAGGATGGTACACCGCCGGACAAGCTGGACTGCCTGCCAGCTCGCCTTTCTCCACTTGTTCAGCTCTCTTGCGAGTCCGTCGTGTGGTGTGGAATGATCTGCCAACAATGCAACCACTTTGTCAAGGTCGTCATCGGTATCGTCGCTCTTTTTTCTCATTTGCATGACCTTCACTCATGACCGCTCCTTCGTCATACATAAATAACTTTCATGTTGAGTTCTCTCTGAAGGATTCCTGGCCGTGCGCGCTGCCAGTTAAGAGGTTGTAAGCCTCCAGGCCTCTCCTGCGCCCCCCCCCCCCCCCCCATTCTCGTTCTCGTGTTCGAGCGCCGCTGCAAATCAGTGGCCTCGGAAGGGTCGACGGCGTAAAAGTCAGCTGCGTCCCTCCGAAGTAGCTCAAATAGGCCTCCGCAGGGGCTGCGATTCAGCGGCCCGGGCGGCCGAGAAAGGAAGGCAAGCAGAAACACACGCCCATCCTTCGCGCATCTCTCTGTCCAGAGAACTCCGGTGAACTCTCTGGCGGCGGCATGTTAATCACCTCATTTGCCTGATGCGTTGGCAATCCCGGCACCCTCCCGCCTCGATGACTGCCGCTGCGCGCGCTGTTTTAATACTCTGACGAGGCCGGCGCGGATGCAAAAGAAGAGTCTCCTTTACTGTTGGCCTGATGCGGGCCGCGCGTGGCGTTCAGCCACGCGAGCACGCACGCACACGCACATAACTATGCCTGGTTCACGAGACGCGCTTACCGGAGGAAAGTCGTGGCGGCCTGCGGCGCTTCCGTGGAATGTGCGGAAGCGCCGGACGCGATTGTGCGCGCCTCCTCCGTCTTGCCTCGTTTTCGCTTCCTCCCTCCCACCTTTACACACGTCTCCTCTTTCGACCGCTCGCCCCGTTTTTTTTTTGTTTCTTCATGCTCTGCCCACTTGCGGGAACGTGTGTTGTCCAATCTCGCGGCTGCTTATGTACGCAGCCGGGCAGCTGATTTGCCCAGGGTGCCATTGCAAGAGCGGCCTTTATTTTTGTACTTTGTTGTTGTTTTCATGGCGAGGTCATGGCGTGGAGGTCACGCGCTGTAACTGCGGGTCGTTGATAGTGCTCTGTGCCTGCGCACTGTGCGTTGATGTGTGTAAGACATGTATGCCAGGTAAAAGAATGTAAGGCACGCACTAATAAAAAAAAAAAGACAAAAAATCAGAGCAACTATGTAGGGCATTCAGTTTAGTGAATAATTGCCGTGCCATTTATGTGTCTGGCGAGTAACTGCGAGGAGATGAACTGTCACTCCCAACCTGGTCACTATGTCAACGTTGACAGTTTCTCTTTTCCGATGCCTCTCAAATTAGTGACGATACTCCTCAAAGTAACGCTACTCCTCAATGTCTTCACCAGCGTTAACAATATGCACATTTTAACTCTACTAACTCATCCTTGATGCCTGTTTCCTCACGGGCTCCACAGGGTTGAGTAATGAGCCCTCTTTTGGTCCTGCAACGCTGCAGTACTGGGTCCTCTTTGATTGGCCTCTGCCGCACTGAAGCAACTCAGAGAATTGCGTACCACCAACGGTAAGTGGTGTGTATAAATAACTTGCCCTTAGTACAGTGGAGGATGTGTGCGCTCGTGGCTGAGTGGTTTAACGCGTCGCATGTCCGAATTCCCGATCGTGCGCTTCGGGAGAAGTTGTTTCCTTCTGGACTATTGTTCACACACACACACACACACACACACACACACACACACACACACACACACACACACACACACACACACACATATATATATATATATATATATATATATATATATATATATATATATATATATATATATATATATATATATATATATGTGTAATCTCGATGACAAGATCGCCTAGCAGCGATCTTTTCCCCGCAAAACCGATGCTGCTGTGGCCTCAGCGGCTCTGCAACGCGCAGATCGTGGGTTGCTGGAACGCGGTGCGCGCTGGCATACCGAAGAATAAACGCAGGATTTCTAGATATATCGGTAAAAATCCAATTTCTCGGTCGATTATCTAATTTTGGCCAAAAATGTGATCGTATTAAACGCATGAAAATGCATTATTTCCAAAGGATGTTGGCCGGGAATAAAACAAAAACGTATTAGGCTGAAAAACGTATTATGCAAAATCGTATCAATGAGATTCCACTGTATATCACATGAGAACAGTGCAGTGAAGCCAACTGTCTGTAGAACTGAACAAATGCTTATGAATGCTATACAAGTACATCTATTATTCCGAATGTATTTCGGGCATTTATTCAACGTATCAATCCAATCAAGCATTAAATGAAATTATTTTGGGAACGATTTTCAAAAATTACCCAGGATGTAAAGATTTAAAGATATGTGAGCTCATAGTACGTAACATTAATTGACTCACTGGATTAAGAACCTCAGGCACGACAATGCTATCTTTTATTTTCACTACCACTTGCCTAATAAAGTAGGCAAAATACATGCGTCCTTGCACTTACAGCAGACTTGTGATGCACAACTAAAAGAATGAAAATTGAGTGGCAAACTAAACAGACCAAGGTGAACCATTATTGATTCACGAACAGGTAGCTTCACACTCAGGTGCCTCGTGCATGAAATAGTATGCTGTGCCAAGACGCTCTGTCGAACAGGGTGGTGACACGTGGTTTCAGGAGGCGTTGCCCGTGCTGTTCAGTGTCTCAGTGAATTGCATTCAGCACTACGACGATACCTAATTTTCTTCTGTTTTGCTGACACCCCGTCAACCGAACAAAGCACTACTGCCAAAAAATTAAACTCCAACACTTGTCAAATGGGTGCCGCAGTGCCACCATCGGAGTGGCAAGGGGGGGGGGGTCACCGGGCCCCCCTGATTTTAAGCCCTGGTTAACATTGTGTGTCGTCGCACTGCCGAAGCGGATCTCGGAAGCCACGTAGAAGCGCGTGGTTGAGATCTGCTCCTCCAGGTAGCGCAATGATTCGAGCTGCTCTCAAGGGAACAGATATTCGTCAGAGATCTGTGTCGTTACATAAAATGCTTTACTGATCCGGTTTCCACAGGCAGATCGTGTAATATCCCTTGTCGATTGTGGAGTGGTGAAAGAGTCTCACGCCTGTGAATCGCTGTTAGTTACATGATGAAACGGTGACAGGAGACATTTAAGAGAGCTGCCTCCGAGCCACGAAATGTGAACCAGGACTGTGATGGTGTCTGTTCAGTGAGCTCCCACGCAATGTGGGCTTAGCAGCGGTCGTTTACGTGTCGTGTGACTTCTTGAATTGAATAATGACGGACTTTGTACCAGATGAACCTTTGGGGAAAGGGAAACGTCGATGTGTATGCGAAGGTATAGAGCCGTTCACAGTGCTTTCCATGCGAGAATAAAAGTACGGTTCGCTCGATGGCGACAGGTGATATCTGCGCTTTCATTTTTACGCCGGGTATGTTGAGAATGGCTTGTAGTAGTTTCTGGTACCGTAGTAGTAGAGGTGGTCTTGCTGCAGGCGGGAAGTTCGACGGTAAGGTTTCCCAAATGGCGCCGATAACACTGCCGAGTTCTGAATGTGACCTATCTGAAGGGTGGGATAGCCGAGATAACGCGATGGAACTCGGGTGCGGTGCCTAATGGGCTTCTTTAACGCATCGACTTGAATGTATTATGTTAAGATGGCCCAGTCACGTTAACAATTCTGCCCTGTGAGCACACTTGGGACGGCCAGGAAATACTCGGAGAGATTGCACTTGAGCAATCAAGAGGGCGCCGAACTTGTTTCAACAGATCCTACTTAGCGCAGGTAAACTTTGTAGGAAACCCAAGAACAGTGTGGTGCAAAGTTGGTGAGCCGCTCTCATAAACGCACTCCATGCGTTTCTCTCGAGGACGTGGTTGATCGTGGACACCTTATTATTTAGAAGGAAGACACGGTGACTCCAGGAGAGGTGATGGCCGATTCCTACTCCAAGCAAGAGAAAAGCGCATGGGAAAGAAGTGTCTATGAAAAAGGGAAATTGTTTCATTTACGGTATCATACGCTGACTCGCGCAACATTCTCGCGCAAACCAGGGCCCCTTGCTTCAGCTTTGCGCAGCCAAGGAGAGTTGCTTATAGCGTGACGTACAAACTGCTGTACCTTTCGCCGCCGACATTTCAGTAAGTCTCCGCCATTCGTTCTTCCATCTTGGGAAACGCGCGCGCGCGCGCGGTGACAGCTTGTTGCTCACTTCGGAGCCGGCCCAAATCAAAGAAGCGAATCGTGTCCTTGCGGCCGGCCCATGAAGTTCGCAGCGAGAAAGCAATTTCGCGCGCTTTGCCGTTGACAAAGATAGCGACCACAGGCTCTTTCGCGCGGGCAGCCGCCGCTGAGCACGTCCGAGAGAGCGCAAAGCTTGTCAAATTCAATTAAGCGTCGGCGCCCTGCACCCGCTTTCGCAAACAACTGCAGCGCCGGGAAAACGGCCGACGGGGTGGGAGGGGAGGCGAGAACTGCGAAGGTGGTCGCAAGGATGGGCAAGGGGGATGCTAACGAAAAACAAACAGTGCTCTGCACTCTCTTCGCCTCTCGTGCCGCTTCGTTTACTCGACACTGTATAGCGGTTTTTACTCATTTCGCCCCGTCTTCTTTCCTTTTTTTTTTGCTCTCTTATTTGTCGATGCGGGCACGCTTTAAGCACTCGACCGTATCCGTTGCGACCTGTGTGTACACGCCTAAAAACTATGCCCAATGTTCCAGCGTTAGCGGTTACCGCCTCGTCTTCTTCGTTCAGGTGGTTTAATTATTTTTTTCTTTCATCGTCCGCATCCTCGGCTGTCTTACAGCACGCTCGCGTTCCGCAACGTCTGCTTTCGCTCTTCCTTTTCTCTCTCGCAGCGTTTGAGTTTCAACGAGAATCATTTGCATATAACTGCATGTTCGCGCATCCCTTTTAAGCACCGAGTCAAACAACTCGCCGCCGACGTCGCGATGGCCCCGAGTGAGGCAGATACTAAAACTCTCCTGGACTGCTGTTGAGTAATGATACGTGCTTGTAAGGAGGAAGGGGGGAGGGGGTGGCGACATTCTCTCAAGGTGCCATCATCTTCGTGCAAAAACGCTCGCACGGTCTACCGCGCCTCGGAACTCCCTGAAAAATGACTCCCTCTACGTACGAAACGCAGAAGCATCGCTAACTTGCGTGCAATTGAATTGAGCGCCGCACCGTCTTCTTGTTCCCGAGCTCGAAATCGCTCCGCGCGCACATACGTGTACGGACGCGGCAGCGCGAAACAATGCATCATGTTTAAAGAACACTCCGCTTTTGCTCACTAAGGTTTCGATTTCTGAGCCTCCCTATTTAATAGCTCTCGTTTACTTTGTTCGTCGTGTTTTTAGTTCTATACATAAATTATAGTTATAACACATGTCAAGTGATTGGAAAAACTTAAATTTTGAACATTTTTTTTCTTCTACATTTAAAGGGACCATGACACTCATTTTTCGACCAGAATCTGTGTTGTGTGTGTTAATCCCTGTGCCTTCGCAAACATTCTGGCGAGATTTCAGCGCATTTGGTCGAGCGCTAAACTTATAATTGAATGTTTTTATAAACATGCGAGCGGCCTGAGAGTTCGGCAACACTGGCGCACTCGCGAGCCGTGACGTTACAAGCTGCTCGCTGTGTAAGCGTCTGCATTCTGGCGAGCGATTTTGTTCCGCGGTGCTGCGCGTGCAATCGAGCTATTTCAGCATTTTATTTTTCAGCTGGGAATTTAAAGTGAACGATTTGCAGCGGCTAAAACTTTGGTAGACGACGAAGGCACCGCTGCATGCAGCGCATGACGTCACACACGTCATGGCAAAATGGCGGCCGCCGGCGGTGGGCGGGGTTTATAGCCAGCGACTTCGAGGGATTATTTTGCACTGAAATACTCTTGTACACTGCATTTTTCATGCATGCATAGGCACATTAGGCCCTGTATTTGTATATTTCGGTTAGAACTGCAAATTGTTGGGTGGCCGTGTCATGGCCCCTTTAAGCGCTATATCAAAAAAAAGAAAAAGAAAATGATGTGAGTAAACCGTCTGCTCTTGTTCACGGGTACTTCGTCCCGTGTTTGCGCCGTTAATTCCTTCTTTGGGACATGTACCAAGTAGCCCGCCTTTCGCCACTTACTCTATGCAGGTACAAATAAAGTCGTCGTTGACCATGGCGTGGTCTGCGCGTCTAGAGCGGAGAAAATAACAAAACGACAATCATGTAGAATAAATCCGTAGAAAAATTAAATGCGAAGCCCGCTCGAACACGTAACGGACAAGTGGAGAGGCTGCAGAGACGGCTCCGCCGGCCATTGTGCAGTGTTCCCACCGGGCTACACAACACGCCCTCGTTCGAGCGGTAAAACCGCAATGGTAGCAGTGACGCGCACTGAAGTACCATACCGGGCGCACACCGCAGCAAGGAGGCGAGGGGTGGAGGGGATACTATGTATATATAAAGCACGTAGGACAGCGGGGTGCAGCGGCCCGCAAGTATAAGCCCGAGAGAGGAACGCCCGTGCGAGCGCACTGGACTTGGGCGTTTAGCCGGTCATTCATCAGCCGGATGACTCTGCATTCCGTTGCCGGCCCTCTTCTCCTCTGGACTCGTTGGAACGCTTGTCTCTCTTTTCGCCGTTGGCCCCTCCTCCCCGCAAGCTCGCGGCGTGCCTTCACTCCGTTGGTTCGAGTTCCACACCGACTTCCCCCTTTCTCTTCGGTCCAAGTGTTTTCCTCTTTGGTCTCCTATCGTCGTGTCCCCGTTATATTTCCCCTTTTTACGGTTACTCTCGTCGCCGCCCTTCGCCACTCCGTGCTCAAGTCCGTGCTCGAGCCTACGCGCTTTTTGGACACCGATGCTGGAACCCTCCTCTCCACCTCAACCCAGAACACCCTCCGCGACTCTCGCATTTCTCCACCTTTCTACTTCCATCCTCGCCAACATCGCTGGCGTATTCACCCTTCCACTTCGAGACCATTTCTCTCTCTCTCTCTACTCCCGTGAGTTTTCGTGACTCTGACGCGTCCCCGCTTCTTTTGGCCACCATCCATCCGTCTTGCTTGTCCACTTTCTCTCCCCTCCTCGCCGTCCAATGACCAACTTTTGCTGTGGCCGCCTCTCTTGCCTAATACCGTGGCCTATTTCCTATACCTTCGCACCCTGCGTTTGTTTGGAATGTGTGTTCTTGCGGTGGGCTTCTCGATTTCGGCACAAAAATTTGAGCGCCGAACGCTTGCCGCATTATTGGCTAAGCTCTTTCCCCTTCTGTCTCTTTCTTTTTGTTAGATCCGCTTCCAAGTTCCACTCTCGTTTACTTTTGATTTTCAGTTCCGCTCTTCTTCACAGCCCAGACAACAGCTGAAACATGCATTTCTTCCGATTCCGTTTGGTCTCTCCGATCCACACACCTTTTTCCGCTCTGCGGCACGAACGGCTGCTATTTTTGTGCATGCCCGTGTGGGAGTGAGTGAGTGAGTGAGTGAGTGAGTGAGTGAGTGAGTGAGTGAGTGAGTGAGTGAGTGAGTGAGTGAGTGAGTGAGTGAGTGAGTGAGTGAGTGAGTGAGTGAGTGAGTGAGTGAGTGAGTGAGTGAGTGAGTGAGTGAGTGTGAGTGTGAGTGTGAGTGTGTGTGTGTGTGTGTGTGCGTGTGTGTGTGTGTGTGTGTGTGTGTGTGCGTGCGTGCGTGTGTGTGTGTGTGTGTGTGTGTGTGTGTGTGCAGAGGGAGTTTTTAGTGAAACCCGTTATTTATCTGTTCAATGACATGGTACCAATGTTCCGACAAGTAATTAAAAGGCAAACGCGCATTGTCGTTTTCGATATTGAATCAAACATGAATGGTGTACTGCCCAAATCTATTCGCGATTCCAATTCTTTCACAGTTTGCAAATAATGCGCGGCAATGCCGTCCTTAAAATTAAGCAAATTTGCCACCATAGTGTATTGGAAAGTTAGTCGTATTACATTGCACGTTTAAAAGCATCATTTATTGAAAGCGCTGATGAAGCATCAATAAGAAATTGGCAGTCTTTTCACAAACACTACGATATACGTTGGCCCATATGCCGTCAGGAATCTTAATGTTTATAAAGGCAACCATGTGGGATCAATTAATCTCTGTGTTAACACGTTCACGGTATATACAATCAGAATAGAGAGTTACTTGTGTGTAATGCCAGAGCAAAAAAAAAAACGAAGAAAAACAACCTTTTCTTCAGTCTAAATATTACCGGCAGCTGACGTCGCTGCCATGTCTAGTTTGGGCGCCCTGATGCGAGCGTTCCTTCACACAGGGTGGTGACACTCATTGACCGGCGCTACCCTATTGGGTCAAACAGTGGAGCTGTCACGTTATGTGATGTTGCCATACTGATCGAAACAGTGAACGCTGTCACCTTCCTGTGAGAAGGAACGCTGGCACCGAGGCGCCCTAGTCTAGTTTTTGTGCCGTGAAACGTGTGAAGGTTTAAACTGGCGAGAAGATTCCCGCAGGCGCTACATATGTAAAAAGTACCAACAACGTTTTCCGGCGGGGGATCGTCGCTCAGCTACAATCAAAACACAGTGCCGGTCAATCGGTGACGGCATACATCGGGTAACGGTACCAAGCGTCGCCCTGCCATTGCCTCAGGGGAATCTCGAATCTCTATTTCAGCGTCTTGAATGAGAAAGAATGGCGCGATTTTGTGGCGGAGCTTTTGTTGCTGCTCTGCTTTTATATCAGCGTTGAATTTTCACGGTCATTTTTCAGCTGCCTGTTATCTTGAATGGTGTGTATACGGAGCTACCCGTTCCTTTATTTTGGTGCAAACTTTATTTATTTATTTATTTATTTATTTATTTATTTATTTATTTATTTATTTATTTAATGACGTGAAGTATTGTCGGCGCGTCGCGGACAGTTCGTGATAGGCAGGAAGGTAGGTTCCTGTGAGGTGTGGGGTCGTCTTTTTTTTTTTAATATACTAAGTGTTACATGGTGGGAGTGAATACCTTCGAAATTTACCTGCTGCCCTCCGAGAGAACGGTATTACAAATTGCGGAGACGTGAATGACAGAATTAGAGAAATCAGTATGACATAAAAATATCCAATATAGAAACGAAATTATAGAACTATGTAGCAGGACAAAATGCGAAATTCGGAATGTCGGAGAACACGAATACGTTAAGAACACAAGAATTTAGACGATTTGTGGCACGATAGCGCAATCAGTGTAAGCGAAGTTTCACGTTGTTTAAGCTGACCTGCGTGGTAAAAAAAAAAAAAAAATAACGGTCTTGTAAAGGAGCGTGTGTTCTGTGAAATTGATTTATGTGCGTTTACATGCCTATAGCAATAACCAATAGCTCATAACAGTGCCTAGCAGTTATTGCACTAAATGACCTCAAGAACGTCGGTGCGCGATATTTTCAGTATCTCTCGTTGCCAGAAGTGACCTCGGCGCTGTACGTTATTCAGTTGAAATGGGGGATATTGAAATATTAAATCTACATTCCACGCATGCAAGTTAACCGAGAATCTTAAAAAAACAAACGAAGTGAAGCCATGTCTTGAACCCTTTTTTTTCTACGTACATAAATAAGCGACGATCATTTAAAGGAAGTTTCCGTACCGACGTATTTGTGGCTACCTGGCTACGCTACTGGCCAGCAAAATGTCTATTATAGACTGCAAATGTACGCCATATGTACATGAGCTTCATAACACGTATTTACGTATGACGATTCTTCGTTCCCCCGTTTTCTCAGGAACTGCGACAGTTTATTTTTTGTTCTTTGTTAAACAAAATGTAATTAAGTTACATGAAGCTTCCGAGGAAACTTTCATAACGTCTTTCTCATGAGAAAACGCACCAAAGGAAGATAAAATGCAAATAGTACTACGGTGCGCAGTTCAGCGCATTTGCGTATACTGTCACGGAGCCCCATCAGCCTGAAACGCTTAGATACGTGCTATTCTGTCCTGTTCTTTGTTTTTATAACGTGTTTTCTGCTGCAGTTAATGGTGATGACGCTGTTAATTGGGGTCATCGTTGTCCTAATTTTCAGCAAAATAAGGAGCTTAAACTGAGAGACATGCTGGCTTCAGCGAATTCGCACACGCGCTGTTAAATACTGCTTCTGGCAATAAAGTAAAGAAAACGGACGAAAAACACTGCGCTTAAGTTCAGAAAAATTTACTTTTCCAAGTTCGTACTTTGTACATAAGTCCCGAAGCCGTGAATCAAACAGAAAATTCTCGTGTGTGCGTCGAGGTGTTTGCAATATTCTCGCAGAGTTTGGGAACAGATGAATTTACTTTATGTTCCTGTGAAGGGTCCTTGGCACAACCCGAGTGGCATACGCGCGCCGGTGATCCGTTAATGAGAAGCGACAGCCTGCTTTATTAATATTATTTTTTTCTTTTCGTGGCGTTGGTGTGCGAAATGAGTGGCTGTGTGCTTCGACGGCTTCAAAGCAATTAACAGCGCCTGAGGTTGCCTTACCTTTTCGCCATTTAAGCCCTTATCGCGTTTCTCCTTTTCTCCTTTTCTCGCTTAGCGTGTAAACTCCTTTTCTCGCTTAGCGTGTAAACAAAGAAAAAAAGAGTGCAGGCAGCGTTTCTTGTTAAAAAAAAAAAAAAACGTCGCTTCGGTTAGCGATGAACTATAAATGATGGATGATGACGTTGTGAGTCTGCGTAAGTATCGAAACACGTGTAAACGAGATAAGATGCTCCTGTGACTCAGCGGCGATGGTCGTAATACGAAACCACAGCGCCATTCGCTTGGGAAACGCTGAGTGATAAACCGTGAAAAAAAATTTTTTTACAAAAGAAAAATTGTGCGGGCCAGCAATGTTTTCTTTACATTCATTGCTTATTGGCTGCTTAATGTCATAACTTTCACGTTATAATAACGTGAATGATGCAGGAATGCGTACTACACCGGGGTGCTGGACAAATCATCATCATTATCGTCATCATGAGCCTATCTTATGTCGGCTGCAGGACGAAGGCTTCTCGGATTGATCTCCACCCCATCCCATCCTGCACGAGCCGATACCATTCGGTGCCGGCAAATTTCTTGATTTCATCGCTTCACCTAACCCTTTGCCGTCCACTGTTGCACTCTACATCTCCTGGTACCCATTCCGACGCTCTAACTGACCATCTCATGACGTGACATGCATAGGTCCATTTTGTTCTCTTAACGTCTGCTTATATCGGCTACCCCTGGTTGTGCTCTGATCCGCTCTGCTGTCTTCCTTTCTCTTAGACTTGGAGTTACCTCTACCATTTTTCGTTTATCTAGGTGCTTCCTTTGTAATGAAACACTTGATTAAACTTCGTGATGTTTTTCCTTGTGTTGGGAGAAAGCGGGGGGGGGGGATTGTTCGTGGATTTATTGTTGCGGAACCTTGTTACCTAAAACCTTGTTACCTTGTGATCCTAAACCTTGTTACTTTCTTATATTCAGAAAATTCGTTATGGGGAATAGTCGGCCAGTAAGCCGGAAATTCGTACCTATTTGTAAATACATGCCTATAAACATCAAATATAGAACCCACGCAACAGCCAGGTAGATTACATGAATGACAGACTGCAATCGCGCTAGAAATAAACAAGAATGTACCGCTACCCAATTAAACAGCTAGTAAGTCAGCTTTCTAGTTTTCTTTTTCTTTTCTTCTTTGCTTGAGGGCAGTGACTAGCTTCAAGTGCGTAGTCAAAGACGATAAATCGTTAAAGGCTCCGGTTATTTTTTGACAATGTTGAAGTAATGGTGCTTCTGTGTTCCCGATACGCTCCTGTCACGGGCCCGATAGAGGAAATACTCAGCAAATTGGAAAATAATTTTAAATAAGGAAAAAATCGCAACACCGAAACCGAAACCCAACCGAGCAGTGCTGTCTTCGCGTCACGTATACGAGATGATAAAAATCTCAAATCGTGCAAGGCATGCCGGTCCCACCCGCGCAAAGTATGAAAGCCGCGGAGAGCACACGCTCAGCTGAAAGGTGACCACGCCGCTTAGCTGTACATGTCTGTGACTGGCCGCGCCCGTGCACAAGCTCCTCGAAGCTGTCTGACAATGACAGCTGCGATTCGGACGCACTTGAAGGTCAACTAGAATCGTCATTCCTCTTCGATGAAGTAGAACACACTCGCTCATTTACGTGCTTACCTGGTTGAGCACCACTCCGCAAGGTGGCACCACCCGTCCAGGCCGCTCAAGCTCATGTTTGTGGCTGCCGGGATCGGGTAAAATGCTACCGCTAGGAAGTTTGAGGACAAACTATAACTATTTGGTATTGTTATGGGAAAGAGTGCATAAGTTTATGCATAGCGACGTTTGCCATCGCGTCGATAGGATTGATGAAATTTAATATTAGCCAGGTATGAGCCACTTATCGAAGGATGCGCAGCCTACCGTATACGGATAGACCTAGTCACGGTGGACCCGGTATACGACACGGAAAGGGGTTCGGTACGGTAAAGTGCGCGCATGTGCACTCTTCAGCCGGTACGGTATTACAGTACTTTCCATGCGGTAAACCGGCACTACTAGATAAAACGCTCTGATGTCGAGACGAAGGGTAATCGTTAGATGCGAGTGTTTAGTGACTGTTATGGTAATTAGCCGGGGAGTCGTGTGCAGCCCACCACGCAACACCACTTGCCACCTATCGCCTGCCCGCCCACAGGAAACTGAAATTCGCACGCCCAATCCACGAAGCGTGGCCGAACACACACGATGGTTGCCTTATGAACAGCAGACGTTGCAGTGGCACCTCGGTTCCGTGTCGCTTTGCCATATATGATGTCACACCTACAATATTGCCAATAATTGTGGGAACCCAGGTGCGCGATTCGAGGCAATCAGTAAAATTCATTTGTGACCAATCTGTGTATCTCTCCAGCCTGTAAGTTGGCATAAATGGCGGAAACGTGCAAAGAAATGCACCCACCAGCGAATTTTATTGCTATCCATTGAGATCAAGAAATCACCTAAGTTGCCCTTTAATTAATTAATTTTTTTTTGCGAATATCACAAGGCTGGTGCAACATTATACCCGCCTGTCCACAAAATATGCCAAAATATGATAAAAAAAACGCTGTGGCTTAACCGTCTCGAAGAACTTCTAGTGATGCCTGATAGACGCTTTTCGGAAACTTTTAATTGGAACGGTTAATGTATTTTGTGGCACATTTTCAAGGGCAGCTGCTTCAAACGTAAAACTTGCAGCTCATTTTAACGTCATTACTAATTGTATATCTCCCTGTATACTTAGAAACATGCATGTTGTAAACAATAATAACGATAAGCATTTAATTTACTACACACGTCCTAAATAAAGTTCGGCCATGGTGTGTTAACGATATTATGTTATTTTTCGACGAGTTTGTGAAATGAAATATCAAGCGATCATATTTAGAGAATAAATATTTCGATTTAATTGCCATTAGATGGAAATACTTGATTTGCTACCCTG
This sequence comes from Rhipicephalus sanguineus, assembly GCF_013339695.2. Lineage (NCBI taxonomy): Eukaryota > Metazoa > Arthropoda > Arachnida > Ixodida > Ixodidae > Rhipicephalus > Rhipicephalus sanguineus. Next base: position 78,200,199 of record NC_051176.1, read on the forward strand.
TAATCAGAAACGGGGCGGAAACGATAGATGAATAGAGATGACCCCCCATCAGAGTGAAAACAACACATACGCGAAATCTAAAAAAAATGAAGAAAAAGAAAGGAAACCGAAGTGGCGCATTCGCTCGAACAGGCCACCTGTTGGGAGGCAGCGCACGATCTTATCTGTCGGGCAGTGTATTGTGATGCATAAACAGACAGACCTAAATATGGGCGAGTTGGGATGATTCCGTGTTATTACTGCGCGAAGAAACACAGAGATCAGTTGTTTGTGTGGCTTCCTCCTTTGGCCCCATTTTCCCTTCGTGCAGTAATAACACTCGCTTATCTTCTGTAGGTGAAATGATGATGTCAGAAGCAGTGTCCCTCCATACCTAATGGATGCCAGCACTGCGGTCGATATATCTAGTATCGTTCAGGTGACGTTGAGTGCTAGTTAACAGCGCATGGACACGGTCCCTTAATGCTAGTAATACGTACATAAATGAAAACAGTAACTAGTATCACATATTTAACACGGTATGGCTTCATTAATTCACCACGGTACAGCTTAGTGATAATGGCGTATGGTCGCTAAGCACGAGGGCGCGAGTTCGATTCCCTGCCACGGCGGCCGCACGCAGATGGGGGCGAAATGCAAAAAAAAAATGCCCGTGCACTTGGATACAGGTTACTGTTAAAGAACACCTGGTGTTAAAAAATGACCCCTGGCCAATCCCCCACTAAAGCGTGCCTTATATAATAATGTCTTGGGATTGGTGCATAAAACTATAGAATTTTTTTTATTTAAGTTCTTTGCGGTTTGCTCGTGCTTTACTTTTACGTAGCCAAAATACAATAAAATCCACACTAGAGTTTGCATACATTGATATATTTGGTTGAGCCGGAAATTCAGAATCAAGCGGGATAACTAATGTTAATGTGAAGTTAATGAGAGTATGCTTTCGCAAGTCATGTCGCGCTAACGAGTGCACTTCATGGCATGGACGTTTCCTAAATAAATAAAATTAACTAAGGTCGTCAATCGCTGGTAGTCAGATAAGCTACGACTTCGAATAACATTTACATTAATGTTTCAATGGTAGTCTAGTCTTTTCACTCATTCCTTAACATATAATTAATTTGTCCGCCGCGGTGGTGTAGTGGTTACGGTGCTCGGCTGCTGACCTGAAGGTCGCGGGTTTGATCCCGGCTGCGGCGATCGCATTTCGCTGAAGGCGAAATGCTAGAGGCCCGTGTACTGAGCGATGTCTGTGCACATTACAGAATACCAGATGGTCGATGTTTCCGGAGCCGTCCACTACGGCGTCCCTCATAATCGTATCGTAGTTTTGGGACGTTATACCCTTGATATTACTATATATATATATATATATATATATATATATATATATATATATATATATATATATATATATATATATATATATATATATATATATATATATATATTCATTTCCGATTTAATAGTTCTCTTAACACCTATAGCGCACAGAAAGGACAGGAACACACACGTCCGACGCAAACACAGCGCTAACCTCCGACAAATGATTTATTTACGAAACAGTACAAGTACAAATATAGGAACCAACAAGAAACGCACGCAGGCGCATAAGTAATAGATTAGATTTTTAGAACATCGATGATACATGTGAAAGATGTGCAGCCAAATATAACATGGAAGTAAAACAAAAGAAATATTTACAAGATTACCAGGCCATGCTGAAGAAATCATCATATTTAAAAAGTCTGATTCTTTTCTTGTGAGCTCAACTGAAGGCGCGCTCACGCACATCTCCCCAGAACTAGCAATCTTCGCCGCCTCGATAATTTCCCGCGGTATCTGCACTGAGCTTCGTCCTATAACACCGCACTGTGAGTACATATGGATGCACGCACAGTTTCTGCGGTGAAGTGCGAGATGGCCCGCTTTCAGTCCACACGTTATTTGCGTGCTCACGGAGCCTGTCATTCGCACACCTTCCCGTTTGTCCGGTGTATCTTTTGCCACAAGACAATGGGAGCTCATACGCGACATTATTCTCACATTGAATAAAGCTTTGTGCTTTTTCTGGCAACTGGGCTTCTCGGAACCGCACTAGCAAGCCTTGCACAGATTGGACAGCTTGTTTGGTGCTGAGAAGATAACCCCTGCATTTGCGTTATTGTCAATCTTCTGCAGCCCGTGTGAGACGTCGCGTATGTAAGGTATTATTGCCCATTTCTGCTTCAGTCCCTCCTTTTCCGGTGAAGCAGACTGTTCATTCCGGCGGGGTCGTTTTATGGTCTTGAGTAGACCTTCAGCCACACCTGTGACAATATGCTGAGGAAAACCTGCCTTCTTGAGGCGGTCTGCTTTAGCCAAAAAGCTAGAACAACACTTGTGGGGGCCCGAGCGGCGAAGCGCATTCGTTGGGGTTAATTTTGCAATGGCCCGCTTAACAAGTTATGAGTGGCCTGACGAAAACGGCAATACTGGCTTATTAGCCGTTGATTTTTTGCGACCAGCACACTAGTTCGTCCCCGAAGAACATTTTTACGTCAAGGAAGCGCAAAGTACCTTCTTGTGGCAGTTGCAAAAACTTTGTAAAGTGGCCGAGCACAAGAGAAGCGGCAGTACCCAACTTAGCTGAATTTGAACTCAGTAACACAAGGTAATCGTCCACGTAACGAAACACTCTGTTTACATTTGTGCTTTCTAATACGGCTTCTAGTTTCCTGTTTTGCACGAGCCAGGTAAAGTCGTAAATAAATCATTTGTTGGAAGTTAGCGCCATGTCCGTGTCGTACCTGTGTGTTCCTGTCCTTTCTGTGCGCTGTGTTAAGGTGGAATACCAACATGTCCAAGCTCACGTTCTAATTACTTCTCTTTCACTTAATTAGCTTAACTCGAAGGTCGTGGGATCGAATCCCGCCCGCGGCGGCTGCATTTTCGATGGAGGCGAAAATATCTGAGGCCCGTGTACTTATATTTAGGTGCACATTAAAGAACCCCAGGTGGTCGTAATTTCCGGAGTTCTCCACTACGGCATCTCATAATCATATCGTGGTTTTGGGACGTTAAACCTCAGATATTTTTATTAATATCTTAGTTAGCTAACTAGCTATCACTTATGTTTGAGATATCTAATGAATTCCTTCTGTATTATTTGAATTACTTTTGTACCAGTTACAACGACTGACAAACTGATAAACGGGTGGTTGTCTATTTTCCCTTTCTTAACCCTTCCGCCACCTTGCGGGTTTCCGCAGAACTGATTTGCAACGAAGAAACCACATTGTTATATGGTAACGAATACCTCATTTCATGCCATATTTCATATACATGTATCTTCATTGTTGCTGTACTGCAAGTTCTGGGTTCCTTGGAGCTATTCCTTGCAAAACTTCATTGACATCATGTATTCCACTCCATGAGAGCGATACATAGGGCTAGTTGGTGGCTGCTCATGGTTCCTTCTTCATGGTACTCGTTTCTTAGTACTCAGCGCAAGAGCACTTAGCACTTGCGCTGAGTGCTAATAAACGAGGACTATAAAGAAGAAAGCATTATTTCCGGCCAACTTTGAAAAGCCCCTAAACGACCTCTAAAAATACAAAGAGCGAACGCGTTATTCTCTCCTGCCGTTTCCGTCCTTTTGGACACAATTCGTGATGCCAGCAGTCTGTTCACGTGATGTCCTGAGGGTATAAGCTCTCCACTGGCCCATATGCGCGGGATATCAGTTGCGAATTGTGCCCGACCCTGCTTTGCCATGCAGTCGCTCGCCCGTTTTGCCTTGTCTCGCATGGCTATCGTGCGCGATCGACTGACTTCACTGTTTTTGCGTTTCCGACTGCGCAAGCGGAGACAACATCGTGTAGACGAAAAGCGCGAGGTCCTGGTAGGCTGAACGCTTGGTGCTGATATTGTCCACGTGTTTTATGAAGAAATAAGTGGCGAGAAGCAGATAGCGCCTGCAGGAGGGATTGAAGGCGAGAAAGAAGCCACTCTCTCGTCCTTGAACTCGGAGTGGCTTAGGGGCTCTTCAAAAACATTCGCAGAGCAATCGGACTCCAAAATATTTCTCTGGTCAGACTTTCCAAATATGCCCGGGCAACGCTGATACGTGTGTGCGCGTGACACATGTTTCCTCTCTCCTTCTTTCTCTTTATTCTTTTCATGCCTCTTTACCCTCTCCCGTCCAGGGTAGCGAATCGGGAGCAACTTGGGGACTTTCCTTTGCTTCGCCTTCCTCTCTCTCCTCTTCTCTACCCACTGTGGCAATTTTATCAATGATATTTACAAACCATCGTCGTGGCACACGCTTGCCAATGTCGCCATTGAAATTTTTTGTCACGTTACTGAAGCCGTTCAGGGCCCTTGAACTATCCTGAATCTTCATGTGTCCCGGAAAGTGTAACAAGAGCATTGTGTGTTGACAAAGCCCACAATAAATTTCAAGCTTCAAACAGCGGGTTTTGAATGAGGCAATAGCGAAAAGAATTACAACAAAGAGAGTTGCAGTTTTGTATATATGTCAAGCGTGCTCGCAGACAGATTTACAGAGGACGATTGGGAAATTCGGTTACCACGCAACACCTTTTCATTTTTTTCTATTTCTTTTTTTTTCGTGTTTTGCGTACGTGAACAAGAACATCCGCATTGTGTTTCCACTACTCGAATGTGACGTAGCTGAGAAGCAGACGCATCCTCTGCCGGCCACTGACTCGCACCGCCGAAGGTACGTGGTTTCGGTGTCCGCATACCGCGATACCTCTTAGCATGCAGCGCACGTTTTGCCCGCGTGCTGGGCGTGTTTTCCCTCTTCGCGCTAGAAAAACAACAAGCCGCATCGCTTCCAGCTGCGCTCGATTCCAGGCGGCAACCGCATACGTCCGCAGTACACCGCTTGTACGGGATCGCCATGTTTCATGCTACGCGTGTTAGCGTATCACCGTGGGCGTGTTTCGTACGTTATTTTTGTCCTATGTCTTACAAAAAAGAAAAAAAAAGAGGAGGGCAGGTGGGGGGGGGGGAACCAAGATGGAGGGGCAGTCCTTGAGACATCCTCGTGTGTGCCTTGTGTTATCTTGGTCTTCTTTTTTTTTTTCTATCGTGTATTGAAATGTCAACCGCAAGACGCAACAGATCGATGCGGCCCACGCAAGATGATGTATCTACAGTGTTATGTAACGCGTGCCACATGGTGATAATATTCATTGTGATGTTGATGTTGGTGACGATGATGAACAAGGAGGACAGGAAAATTATGGTAATGATGTAGACACACGTGGTTTAATGGCCACCCCACGTCCTAAGGGCACGCTTCACCAGGGATATATATTTTCGGACTCACCACTTGTCTGCCTAAAGCACGAGAAAATAGTCAAGAGGCGTTTGTGTTATCTTTTTTTTCCTGAGCTGAAAATGAAGCTAGAAGTGAGTTTATAGAGAAACTGCAAGGCGTAGCTTCAGCCCGTCACAGCAGATAGTAGCGTGACTACCGCGGATTTTTTTCAGCCGTATGTTTGTTTTAAGTAGCTGAGAGGATAGTCTAGTGATTGTTATTCTGTGGAATAGGTGTTCGCAGTAGCTTGAAACGCTGCGTGAGTTTTTCTTTTACTTTTCATTTCTTTACTAACTTGCAAAGCCGTTTCCCTACGGCCACTTCCTTTGTAGCAAGAAGGGTTACTTAAGAATGCGCATTTACATTTGCCATGAGGAAAGTTTTGTTTCATTTTCGAAGTTACCGTCCTTTTTGTGCTACCTGCCGGCGGAAAGTGGCCTTTTGACAGGATAATAGTAATTTCATCAAACCAAAACAACCGAATACGCCACCTAGACCGCCTCTGCATCCCACTAGGATCCCAAATACGCGATGCTGCCCTAATTTGTTGGCTATGGCTAGGAGTGACCATCATGCAACCTGCTGTGTCGAACGATACGGAGCGCGGAGCAAGCGCCCCTTACAAAAATATTTGGTAACATTAAGTTGACGGTCTAAAGACAATTGTTACTAGAACCTACCAACAATCAAAAGAGTGTCTACAGACTGTCTTTAGACGTCTGTACCAACAATCAATCAACGCTCTGGCTGCAATTGGCCACCAACTTTGAACAGACTCATGTTCATAGGTTGTCTGGTGACCTCGTAGTAACGCCCTATCAACAATGTTCAACAGACACCCTATAACTGTGAGCAAAAAAAAAAAGCCGAGATGGGAGCAAATGGACTCGTCCTCTAGCGCACGCCCCTATGGGGGTTTTATATACTCCGTCCAGGAGAGTAATAAAATTACCCCCTTTAAGGACGGTGGTTTTGGATGGACGGAGGGGAGTATTTCTTTGCATCCATAGGGGAGCTTTTCGCTGTCGCACCATGCGCCAGAGAACCTTTAATTAAATTAGCTAGCATCGAAACACGCAAACTCGATCACACGTACACAAACATGCACACAACATTCGCAAAGTAATACAATACTCACACTGACAAAAACCGCTCGCCACCCGCTCTTCACAACCAAACTTTGGTCACCGAGTATATATAGGCACCACATCTTGACCTCCAATGTAGCTCAGATGGGCACTTCTTTTCCGTGTAATTAAGCAACAAACATTCATGGCGTACGTGTAAATTTGCGGTGGGCTTATAGATACCACTGAGGCACACCTATCTTTTACTAAAAATCCGCCTAACATTCAACGACTTTTTTTAATTAGCGAATTTTGCGGGAGCCTTTCTCATATAAAGCCGCTGCATGCGTACATGCAGGTCCTCGTCGGCACGTGCACAATTATATCTGAAGACATACGCGTTTTGGGGATGGGAAAGTGCGGAGAGTTTTAATGTTCGATGACTTTGCATCCCTAGCTAAAGCTAAATCATCTTTTGAAGGTACATTTAAAATAGTACTTATAAATGAGGCCTTCAGGGGGTGTATTTAGAATAGTCTTTATACAAGAGTAAGAAGGAGGCCTTCAGACGGTCTACATAAAATAGTCTTTATACAAAAGTAAGAAGGAGGTCTTTAGACGGTCTACATAAAATAGTCTTTATACAAAAGTAAGAAGCAGGCCTTCAGACGGTCTACATAAAATAGTCTTTATACAAAAGTAAGAATGAGGTCTTTAGACGGTCTACATAAAATAGTCTTTATACAAAAGTAAGAAGCAGGCCTTCAGACGGTCTACATAAAATAGTCTTTATACAAAAGTAAGAAGCAGGTCTTTAGACGGTCTATTGACAAATCTTACTAGATCGCAAATGTTACTAGACGGTCACCAATGTCAATAGATGGTTACTAGGTGGTCTACTCAATGTTACTAGCCATTTTTGCAAGGGGCAACCCTACGGAAATTAAAATATTCTAGGGTGCAACAAAGTGTGGCACTCTCGGACTGCAAGCCTTCTCTGCAGCTGTTACAGCAAAAGTTTATTTTGCAGTAGTGCACACAAGATCTCTGTACTTTCTCAAAGAACTACGTAGCATGGAACTTACTATAAACTTTCAATGGCTTCCTTCTCATTTGGGTATAGCGGGTAATGAGGTGAATGACATACTTGCTAGGGAGGCCTTAGAACTTACGCCGACAAAGAAGATTGCTAGAGATCCTCAACTTCTTTTTAAACAAGCTGTGGCCACTCTTTTCTATTCTTTACGGCTGATACCTCAACGATTCCTTGGGGCTAAAATACCTAGCAGGGCCGAGGCACCTCCGGACATCGCATCCATACGGGGTCAGCACGCACGTGCAACAGAATGCCTCTGCAAGGGCAGTCTGTCTGCGAAGGTCAGACTTGCTGACCTTGAGAAAAGTATGAGCCCAGCCTCCTGCTGACACCCTCTTTGTTCCAACACAATGCCCCCGATCCTGATGATGACAACGGCATTCCTCGTCTTCTAGACAGTTTTAAAACACCACCCGCCGCGGTGGTCTTGTGGTTTGTGGTGCTCGACTGCTGAAGCGAAGGTCACGGTATCGAATTCCGGCCGCGACGGCCACATGTCAATGGAAGCGAAATGCTAGAGGCCCGTGTACTTAGATTCAAGTGCATGTTAAAGAAGCCCAGGCGGCCGAAATTTCCGGAGCCCTCCACTACCGCGTCTCTTATAATCATATCGTTGTTTGGCTCGCGAAACCCCAATATATGTTATCATTACATTTTCTTTCTTTCATCGCACGCACACTCTATCTCTCGCTCACCAATCCAAAATCACTGGCATCCTTAACAGTTCTTTCTATGCTTTCTTATCTCACAAATTTGTTGTCAGGCAGCTACTGTCTGCCCCAACACCAATCTGTCTGCCCCAACACCAAATACAGTCAGTATTTTTTCTATTGTCAGGTAAATATTAAGACTGCTACCTTCCACTAACTCCAAGAAAGAATGCTTCAGACAATAGTTAGTTGGCATTAAAAGGTTACCTTAAACCGACCAATGATTATGGAACTTAGCGTCCCAAAAACGATCATAACAGTCAGACATACGAAAGAAACCTGACACTCGAAAAGGCTCACAAGGTTTCAGGAATGTGCCTACTTTTCACGTTCAATAACAAGAAGAAAAACAAGAGAATTGCACAAAAATAATACCAAGCAACCCAGACAAGCCACCGGAAACTTCTGCAAGCGGCTTGGCCAAAACGACAGGCCCTGATCCGTTTATGGTAAGCGCAAGTGGTTATCCCATCCAGGGTGGACGCAAGGTATATGAAACTGGTCTAGACATCTAGACTGCTCTAAACCCAACATGCGCTTAGTATAGTTGCAGCGATACATCGAATCAAAAGTCCTACACCTAACCAGACTTAACAAGAAAAAAAAAGAAAAAAAAAAACTGCAAGAAGTGATACGAAGCGCGCGGTTGACGTTTACCGAGTGAAACAGGCACATCGTATGTTAAAATGCGCGGAACGGCTCGCGGAATAGACTTAACTATGTTTTGCACTTAGAATGCTGGAATAAAGACGCTGCCTCTTCATTATCAAGCTGCACTGCTGACCTGTGGTTAATGTACGTAATGGGTATGGGAGAAAAAAATGGAACTAAAAGTGACGTAACAAGGTGTGGGTTCGAGCTAGTTGGTACTCCATGATCAACACTTCTTCTGACAATCAGGAGACCACGCGGCCTAGAAAGATGGCGGTGATTCCTTACTTGCACGGCATCTCGCATAATCTTAAAAAGATTGGTGCAAAAGCCGGCGTACAGGTGGTCATGTCTGCGCCTGAAAAACTGTCGAAACTATGCATCGCCACAAGCTCATTTATACCCAAAAAGGAAAAATGCGGCGTAAAACACCGAAACAAGTATGTTGACTGCACGAAGGAAGACGTGTACAAGTTGCCACTATCGTGTGGACGACCCTACATTGGGCAAACAGGTCGGTGTCTAAACCACCGCATGCGTGAGCATGCGAACAGGGTGGAAGGGGCAGGGATGGAAATTTGGCCATTCATTGCCACGAGTGTGGGTGCAAACCGTTGTATCAACAGTGTACTGCTGTTTTTCATGACGGGGATCGGCGCACGCGAGAGATTGTGGAGGCAGCAAAAATGCAACGGGAGGGCAGCAACTGCGTGAGCATGACGTCAGTTTCGTTGACACAGAAGGAAATGGCCTTCTTGGAAGGAACATTACATTTGGGGGAGGGAGCAGCTGATGCACGCTGACACACTGCACATCTGTGCCATAGGTGTTTTTGTTTTGTCATAGTCATATTTGTGTATATATATATATATATGTCACTTGTTGATAATAAAACCAGTTGGAAGTTTGCGCCCGTCCGTGTCTGTTTCGTCCGTTGTCTGATAAAATTTTGCGCAAGAAGTGTTGATCATAAAAGTGACGCGAATATATTCGGGAACATTTTATTCAAGCACATCTGCAAAGGGGAATAAAAATAAGCGCATTAAAAAAATCTCACAGGGTCACTTTTGCATTCGTCAAAGACGACTCAAATGTGAAAGCCATCCGGATAATTTACCGTGCAATTTTCATAAATAGAACGCCGATTTTCGTTTTTATTTTTTGTTCACTTTAGACACGCAAGCGCAGCAGAGACGGGAGTGAACGCGTAGGTCGAACGGTGACGTGATATGTGCGCTTTTTATTTTTTGTAGTCCCGGGAACGCCGTTTTTTAATTTATTTAGTCACCCGAACGCCGCAAAGATGAAGTGAACGCGCAGCTCGCATGGTATCGCGATATTTGAGCTTTTTAAAAATTTTGTTAGTCACGCGAATGTCACATTCTCAACTTCTTAAGTGATGCGAACGTCGCAAAGGCGAAGCGAATGTGCAGTTCGCGTTCACTTCGTCTTCATTTTCTGCTTCATTGCACTCGCGCCCCTCGCGCCGACTTTTCGTTCAAAGTCACGTTCGCATGAGGCATGTAAGGCTTTTCTCCTTACGAAACATAATGCATTTCGGGCTCACACAAGGTTTCTGGGCCTGGCTGACTTCTGAGGCTCGCAAAAGACGATAGAGCGGAACTACCACAGCGCTAGTTTCACTCTGTCCCGTCAAAGCGCCAACTGCCACGGCTCGATTACACAGCTCATCGAGCAAGCCAAGCAGAGAAAGCCATGAAGAGCTAAACAATACGGTGCTCCGGGCCACGTCCCTCACTTTGCGGTGAATTAAAGGGGTACTGACGCAAAATTTCGCGGCCGAGATAGCCTGTGGGATCGATTCCCGTAAACATGCGTATATCATCTGCAAAATATCAACTGCAAATATAGCTTGGGAGGTATTTTAAACTAATTTTGAAGTTTGCCTGAGCAATCGACATCCTTGCTCTACTGACACCCTCAAAGTTGACCCGCACGTGACCACGCTGCAACAAGGTATGATGACGCCATAGCCGCCATGTTTTTTACCGCGTACGCTCCAGCAGCTTACTTCTCGGCGGCTGCTCGCGGACCGCGACGAAGTGCGTCACAGTTCTGTGTGCTGACGTGATCGAGCGCTGCATCCGCTAGATGGTGATATTTGCACACGGAGGCTTGTCGTTTTTGAAACCGAAACTGACACTGGTCGGTAATGAGGAGCCTGTATTTAATTATCTGTCGCGTGATGCAGCAAACGATGTGCCGTGTTATGACTAACAGGCCCCCAGCAACACATTGCAGCAAGAAAACGCGAGGCTAAAGTTTTTGTGTCAGTACCCCTTTAAGATAAAATGCGATAGCGGTGGCCTGATTCAAAGTGTTTAAACTTCAAAAGCGAAACCAGAACAATGCGAGGCTAGATATTAGTTTAGTGGAGACCTCCTGGGTAGTTTTAACATACTAGAGCTCTTTAACACATGCACTTAAATCCAAGTATTCGGGCTTTTTTTTCTAATACCACTAGGCCCACATATAGTTGATACCGCTGTGACCCACCGGGATCGAACCCGCGACCTTTTGTTAGACAGAAGAACGGGACAGCGATAGCGCCAACGTATACCCCAAGGGTTCTGTGATGGTACTTAGAAGCGTAAAAAAAAGACAAGAAACACAATAAAGGAGAACCAGACAGGACATGCGCTCACTTCAAACGAAGGTTTATTTCAAGAAACCTGTCAGGTCTCACCGTACAACAAAAGAAAAAAGCTATACACCAAAGCGGATGCGTGCGCAACAACTAAGCCTAAGCTAACAAACGAAAACAATGTTGCCTGAAAGGTAAACACCACAACAAAAACAAAGCATATTTGGTGCATGAGGGCCACAACACTGACGTGAAAACAGGTCATGCCTGGCGTGCACGTTGGAGCCGCTGATCTACTCACAGCGAAAACGAGGTATCACTGCATGCCACTTGTCTCTTTTAATAGGTTAATAGACAGCTGACTGACGCAAGCAAGCATTTCTGTCGATACAAGTGGTTTCAACAGTTTCCCTCGTTATCTTGTTTCGGTGCCGGAAAAGAACGGTGGTTTTGCTTAGGTCGGGTTTTCACCCGCATTGTCGACAGTGCAGCGTGAGGTGTCAGTATGGGGCACCTCTTAGGGAGCTGAAGTGAGCGCTCATCTTGTGTGGATTTCCTTTCTTGTGTTTTTGTGTTTTTCATTGCACTTCAAGTACCATCACGGAACCTTACAAACGCGTCCAAGTATCTGTTCTTTCAGCCCAGTGTATAAGCCAGCAAATCTTGACTGGTCAAGAGAATAAAGACATTGAATTCAATTGTAAATTGAAATCACACAGTCGTATTGTCCTGCCTACATTTCCTTCCCTTGCTTTCTCTCTCTCCCCTTCGAAGAAATTGCGAAGATGATCTCAGTTTTTAGACAGACATTCTTAGGGTCTGCGACAAAATGTACTGGCACTTCAGTAATCTTTGGGGCTTGGCTGCATACCCGCCGGGGTAACTTACGGGCTAACGTGTTGCGCTGCTGAGCTCGAGGGCGCGGGTTCGCCTTCCGGCCATGGCGATCGCATTTCGATTGGTGCTTAATGCAAAAATACCCCGTGTAATTATATGTAGGTGCACGTTAAAAAGCTCCAGCTGGTCAAAAATAGCTCGGAGTCCTCCCGCCACGGCGTGCCTCATGATTGTTTGTACTAATGCTCATATTGTGATTGCGGCAAGTAAAGCACCAGAATTTGTTTGGAGCTTCGATGCACGTAATTTCAAAGCGCAACGTTCTGAAATTACGCGGAACAGGGCATTTTCACTTCAAGTATTATAGCGCCTATCTTTATACTTAGGCTACACAGTTTCGAAACACATTTCAAATCGATATGCAATGTGAAATCACGGGCTTCAATTCGTGTACGGAAATATGTGCGTTTACGCAATCAGCTTGGAAGTTGTTTTAGGAAGTTTGTTTTTAATTATTGAATTATATGTTTCTTATTTCCCGTGTACGCAATGTGCAATTGAGAAACATAAAGTGTGGTAGGGAAAATCAGTTCTGTAGAACCCAGCAAGGTGTATGAAGGTTCCTGAAAGCTATTAAATTGTCACCCACTCGTTTCATAGCAGAAATCTATAAGAAAATACGTACAGCTTTCTCATAAAGGAAGCGTCTCCGATGACCAAAAAATTCTTCCAGTTCAGGTGTTCGTACCCAGGACAATTTTTTTTTATCAGGCAAATAACTCTGCCTAAGAAATTCGAGTGAATTTCATTTAAACTTTGTAGTACAAACCACGAGATGACAACTTCTCGCTCTCATAAGCAGTCCTATTTCTCTTTTTTAGTGTAATTAGACTTAGTTCGGATTGGAATTCGCACACCTGGGTCACATGATATTTTTACAGCGCGGCAACTAAGGGGGCTGCTGTACAGCATTTTTTTTTTAAAACTTCAGTGCGGTGAAAATGGGCCTGCCAATGCATGATCAATATCAAATATAAATTGAATGTGACTTGCGGAAGAGCACCACATGATCTTTAATTTTTTTTTTAAACTCAATCATCTACGATTAAAAAGTACACCTCCTTTTCATTTTATGTTGAACAGAGTAGGAAATACGCGTGGTAAACCACTAAAGCGTAACTTTTGTTTTTCATTCCTCGATATACCGAAGTTAACTACTGGGAGTTCGTACGCCTGCGGCGGTAAACGCTGGCGCCGCGGTGTTGCACTGCTGCTTGTGTCGGGAATCTAATTACAACAGCCAGCCAGGACCGTTGCATGACACTCGCAGGAAGGAAACAGGGCGGATTGATCGAGGGATCGTTCCTTTGTTAGACACAACTTAATGAAACCAGCAGAAGCTGGTTTCATTAGCTTACGATACTTACAGGGAATTTTACTCACTATAAATTGTTGTTAATTATAATCAGGATAATACAAAGGTGATGTACTTCTATAGTATAGAGGCAATACGAAGGTGATGGTAATTCGATGAGTACCATCAGGCAGACAAGCTCGGGCATCGTAATCGTGACATCAACTTAGTCAACAGCTAATAAATGTTAGTTCATTATTTAGGACCTTGTATTCCCACAAATGCAAACGATATGTTGTGTTTTATGGCGTAGCGAATGATTGTAAAACCCTTGACGTCACTAAGAAAACAAGTCTTGTAGTAGGGCCCCGCGCAGCATTTATAAATAGAAAGAAGTTAGAGAGTTATGCAAGTGTTTTTTGATAGACAGCTGTTTTTTTTTCATGAGCTGCGCTTACAACAGCTATGTATTATTTGTGTGAGAAATATAATTGTCACATGCATTACACAACTGCGATGCCTAGAAAAATGTGTAGAGATCTAAATAGGAAGTACCAACAGGTACTGAGCGTTAAGATGGACAAATTACGAAGCAGTACTAGGCACTCTCAAGCTACTACGCACTTTGTATTGAACAAGATTCCTTGGAAACATTTGCTACCATCCGAAACCGTTTTTCTACCTAGAGCGATTGGTCTACTTACTCTGTTTATCTCAATGAAATTTCAGCTCTTTATTTTGAGCGACCTGAATTAAATTTCAGTTTGAGCGCTGGGCTGCTTTTCCTAATTAAGAACATAGAAATTCTGCCGGAACACGGGCGCTTGAGCTGCGCCGATTCTTTTATTAACATGAAAGTGTTTTATGCCGGGGTCCACCAAGTACATCCGTCACGGATATGACGTTGATAAAATGGACGCCAACGGGTGAGAAAAAAAAAACAACAAGAAAACGATATCCCGCTGGGAATCGAACCCACGACGTTGCGGCCGCGACGGCAAGCGCCCGACGCCCTACCGACTAAGCTAACTCGGGAGATGCTAGACACGGCGCGAACGCGCCTTATATCTTTCACACATTCTCTTTCGCGGCGGGCGGAGCGGGGCGGTGCCGCCGTCTGTGAGATGAAAAGAAGTAATGCTTCACGATCGACACTTACTCGCGCTTACTCCGAGATTGCATGTGATATCGGAGGTCATGGTTAGAGCGTCTCGATACTAGAGAGGTAGACTGGCCACGCTGGCGTCTCCGAGGCACCTTGACGCAGTTACGTTCTTTGCCTTTGGCTTCGTGTTAGCGTGCGTCGGCTCATCGGAGTACTGCAGCTTCCACGTGCACCAACGGGATTTCTCCGCCGCCGACTGCTTCAACGCGCGAGCACCGACTAACAAAACTGCTGCAATATGCGTTGCAGAAAGAACGCGGTTTCGACGGGCGAATGTCGTGCCTTGGTGGAGCGAGAGCAGCGCCTGAGTGACAGAGGCCAGCGGGACGCACACGTTTGCGGCTCAGGCTACGAACCTCTACCTCCCGTGTTGCTGAAGCGCAGTGTGTGTTTTGTATGCATGAGCACAGGCGTCGGCTACCCATTACTAGAAAGCGCACACCGTGCCGTTTCTCTCCTCAATTGACAACGCTTTGAAGAAGTGCATACCGGGTACCAGTGTTGATTATGAGCTTGTTGATATCCTTACGCGGGATTCACGATTCACTCTGTCCAAATATATGTTCACACCGTCAGCTACCACAACGGTTTAATCATGATCATGGGCGTTAGTCGTCGCGACAGAGACATGCTGTCAACATGGGTGCATCCACATCAAACGGTGCTATAGCTGCCAAACACAAATAGACATTGTACAAGCTCTCATATATCACTGCACAATAAGCACTACTTCTGTGAAGACACGTTTCACTTTCGTGTTATACCGATTCCTATGACAGAGGGATCAGCCATGTTTTTTTCGTGAATATCGCTAGCCACCGACAATTAAAGTGACCCTGAAATGGTTTTGATGATCTTGTGTAAATGCGTTAAGCCGGCAGCCCAGGTCCTTAAGACCATTAGCAGATTAATTTAAGCACCCTGCGTGAAATGTCTAATTCATTATAAGATTTTAAATATTCGAATCGCTAGGGATCGCAGCGGCGATGTAAATCAAATTTCTGGCCGCCCCTGCCCATGGCACGTTGCATGGGTGAGCGACGTCAAACAGCCGCGACCGATCTGATCGGCTGTCCCACCAACGTCACGGGTAGTGTCGCCAGGTTAATTGTGAACAAATGTTGTTCGTAAAAGTTAGAACACCTTCACTTTATGATTTGTTGTGTTTAAATTAACGGCAACCAAAAGATTATATGCAATCATAATTTACTACAGCACATGAGAACTTCCGATGGACAATGAGCGTCGTCTGCATTTCGTTACAACGTGTTCTATGCTGATGTGAGCTGCAGAACCAGTGTTGATCTCGAGGTATCTTTTCTGGAGCCCCAAGAACCACGCTTGTTGCATTTGTGGCTGCAGAATCAAGCGATTGGCGATATGTCAAGCTGCGCCATCGTGTGCCCGTGCAAGACGACCGATGAGCCGTGTGACTACAACGCATCGGCAAAGTGAGCACCTTGCTCTCGGCATGAAGTCGACGCCATTACCCACGCGTCGGCGGCTGCCATCGCGCCGGAAGAATAGCATCACGATTCCCGTATTTACGTTTGCCGGTGATAGTTGTCAGATAGTTTTCACTGTCCGCAAACTGCGCCATCTCTGCACTTTTGCAGCAGAGGTGGTAAAATTATTCTCAAAACGTAATTAACTCATATTACTAATTACTTTTCAAATATTTTAAACGGTATTAAACTATCGAAGATTTAGCGCGCGAAAACACGAGGACGCAGGAAGGGCACGAGGACAAACAGCAGTGTTTTCGTGTTTTCGGGCGCTAAATCTTCGATATGCAGTACCAACTAGCCCACCAGTCGGTTTTACGTAATTAAACTTTATTACAAATTACAGCTGGCCGAAAGCAATGACACTACATTACTATTACTTTTGAAAAGCAATGAAATTACTTGGAAATTACTTTGAAAAAAGTTCACCATTCCTGCACAACTCATGAACACTTTATTTAACGCCCATACACATTGAAATTCAAGATATATTTGTTCAACTTCACACGCTTCATGTTTGACACTCAGGTTAAGTTGTCTATGCTATTTTTCTTTCCTTTCTTGGTCAATTAGTTTATGCCATAAGGGAGGCGGGGATGCTATACCGTAGTCAAATATAGTTGGGAAAGTATTGAGTAATTTTCTTGAAATTACTCGCTTGTAGTAATTCATTACATCACTCGCTACAGCAAAAGATAAACCAATTGCTGTAATGTCATTAGTGTAATTTCATTGCTGTCAACTCAGTTTTGCACATTGTCGGCGTACCGGAAAAGTACCAGAGGCCAGTGGTGAAAATCTTCGCGGCATCTGGTGGCGCTGTGCTCAACCACGCGCTGACACAAAGCCGCGGGAGCCGACCGCTGATCTCCAGTGAAGCCGACCTCTCGGCTAGCTAGGCGAATAATATGAGGAGCACAAGCAAGGCTGAGAAGGAGGGCAGCATTAAGTTGCCCGTAGCTCCTTCGATACAGGGTGCCTTGTTTCAGCGAATGACTTGATAAAGGCGCATCTTGACCGCTTACACAATTTCAAAAAACCGCTTCCGGGAGCCTTAAAGGGACACCAAAGAGAAACAATGAATTGGTTTAGATCGATAAATTGTGCTCTGAGAACTCTAATGTCGTTAATTTCGCTATCATAGGTTTATTAATAGAGGAGAAAATCAAGTTCAATGTTTCATTTTTAAATTTCGCGCCGAAATCTCCCCGCGTGACGTCACAGATTTCACAGCGTATCGCATTTTGGCGCCATTTGCTCAACAAAATTACCCCAAACTTGGTATGTTAAGTCTATGGCCTCCTCAGAGGACAATGTACTTCATTTTTACCGATTAGGAACCACGTAGTCCCCAGTAGGCACCGTCAAAAACATGTGACGTCACGGCGAATGGGGCTGAAACTTCAAGGTGGCGTCGCCACCCACATTTTTTCTTTAGATGCGAAGCATCTATTTGCTCGGGTCTATGTCACGCGGCGTCGGCGTCCGCACTCACACTACGCATGCGCAACTCTCCTCCTTCACTCTCTCCAACAGCAGCGTTTTACTCTCTCCACTTCTCTCCTATCACCTTCTTGCGCTTCTCCTGCATTCTAGCTTCTGCTCTCGCGGCGCATGCGCTACTCTCCTCCTCTAGTCTCCTCTCCTTCAAGTGTGAATATAAAGCGGGTAGAGCGCTGCGCGCGTTCAGTTCAGCGCTTGCTTCGGTTCACTCCGCTTGACTCCGTTGATGCTTCTGATGAAGTGCGATGATCCGATGAAGTGTGATGCGGGCTGGATATGCCAAAATTCTCTCCTGCGCAACGCCGCGATGAGCGCCAGCGCATGCGCGTCCCCTACCCCCCTCTCTCCTCTCCCATGCTTCCCCCCTCTCGCGCGCCTGTCAAACGCGTTCCCCGCTTGCCCTGTGAGAATTAACGGCCAGGCTAGAGGGAAGACACGACGCGCGTAGCTTTCCTCTTCGCGTTCCACGACGCGAGGTCGGTAGCATGCCCGAGGTCGGTAGCATGCCCAACGAACGCCAACGGAACGCGATCGTGCAAGTGCTCCGGCTTCGCATCGCCTCATGGTCCCCTTTAGCGGAAGATGGTGTAACTTTGCGCGTTTTCTCGCTTGCTAAGCGTCTTCTCGCTGCAAGCGTGGTTTTTCTTGGTATTGTGAAAGAGTACTTTACTAATATGAGAAAAATCGTTTTGCTCTTTAGTGTCCCTTTAAACGGGACCTCACCCTGTAAAGGGTGCACAACTGCATTAGCATGAACCATGCAAAGAAGCCATCTTCGACTATGTGGCTCGTACTACGAGCCGCATAGTCGATTTAGTTATTTTCAGCGTTTGGTTTTTGTAATTTTTTATACGCAGTACTTGAGCTGTGTGTCGGTTTAAATAGCTTATTGGTTTGCTAAAGCATTCGTTAAATAAAAATATATATCTGCTGTCGCAACGGGGATCTTCGAACGCGGACTACGATTTTTTTTTTACTACGTATGGCTGGGTCCCATGGCATGCGGGGCTTCAAGAAAGGCTTTCTCGCAGAACTGTTATTAAAGAAAATAAAAGCTGTTGTGTGGTCGTCGTAACTAGAAAGCATGTTGTTTCGTTAGACCTTAACATGATGTTATCTCACAATAAATTTCTGTCGTTCGGTAATAATTCACCGGCACACGATTTTAATACCTAAATAAGCCTCCTCCTAACGCAGCAGTATTCATCCAGGTAAGCGATGGCTGTCAGGGAGGGTAAAGAAATGAGAGGTCTGCGCGAAACGCGCTGCACAGTAACGGCGTAAGCTGTACGGACGGCCTCTTCGGATGCGGTCGTAAACTCCTTGGGGCAAAACTTTGAGCGTTGTTTTTGAGAAAACGAACCGAACTATCCGCCAAGCGCGATGGTGAGCTGTGGCTTGTGATGATTTTTCTGAATCGGTCTGCTGATCCCGACGCTGCCCGTTTACAGCCGTCTAGTTGCACGTTTCGCTTCTTGAGCAGTAGTTGCCATCATGCCAGATGGCTCGATAACGGGCATCGACGACTCATGGCCGTCCGTGCAGGGCTATTGATGTTCTCGCAGCGGGAGCGCCGCGCATCTTTCATCAAGTGACGTAATACGACGGAACTGCTACACTGTACCGTAATATCGAGGCTAGACGCTAGATGGCCCAAGCAATTCATGGTGATTATTATTTTCATTGGCGTCCTCACTGGACAGCGCGATGCACAGTGGTAACTTTTCTTTTCTTATTCTCTTTTACAATAAGGTGTCATTTCAGCTATTGCACTCCAGCATACTGTCTCTCATCACCAATGCCCCCACTGTTATACGGCTTCACACTGGTGTCACGTCGTGCGATGCTACGTACAGTGGCGCTCAATATGAGTTACAAACAGTGGCCATGTTTTAAGGGGCTTTAAGCGTACACTGTAGCACTGCCAAACGTAAAATTGGTTTCGGAAATACCTGTACTCGAAACAGTATTTACGTCATTGACTGTTTTAGTATGCCGGCGCCACAATGCAGAGTTGGCGCCGCTTTGACCTCGGGCAGGATGCTGCAAGTCATACTGGGCGCGACTGCAGATGCACACGTCACTTCTCGAGCGATAGGAAGGCTGTAAATGATCTCATTCCAAAGGGGCTTTCATGTACTAGCCTCTGTGATAACACAGTTGAATCGCCCTCGGAGTGCCCGAGTTCAATGCCGGGAAAAACTGGAATATTTCTTATTACAGATCCTAGCTTCGATGAACACACTCTTTTCTAGTGTGGGTGTCACTTCGTGCCCCTTAATTATTACAGTGAGTTCGGTCGTCGGTTTTGTAGGCATTCCGATCTTTTGGGCCGATCTCCTTCTTTCGACAATGATGGGCGATTTCCGGCAAACCGAGGACTTGCAACTTTTCTGCCAAACGTCGCTGCTTTCCTTTTTACCGCCACGGGCCTGGAGACCGACCTCTTACGGTAAACACCGGCTGCTTGCTCAGGAAAAATGGGAAGGCGTTTGTGAGCTGAACGGAAAGCAGATGAGTTCACATGCCAACCAGAAAAGCTGCCGTCAAAGACAGCACAACTTTCATCCAACTTACGGCGTGAAACGGCAGGTGAACCTCATTGGTAGCCGGCAGGATAATGAGGGCAAAGACGATAGATGTGTACTGCTTCTCCACAAAAAAAAAGAAAAAGAAGGAAATAAAGAAACTCAGAGGGTGTCTTATGCATTCGTGTAAACGACTGGAAGGCAAAAGCCATCTTTTTCTTCTCAGTCAATGTATTGATCCTCCCCCTCCCCTCCGAAAGCTTTCTGCACCTAAGATACTGTTGCACTGCCTCCAGTGCCCGTGGCATTGCAAGCTTTCTGCGCCTCACCTGGTTTTGGGCTGCCTCTGTGATCGGCCCACCATTGATCAACCGACGATGTCATGTAATCTTGTCATCATGTGACGTCACGTTATGTGTAGTCATAGTGATGTCATGATGAAGTCATATGGCGACGTCATCTCGTGATGATTTTTTCGCATCGCTCGTTTTGACGCCAAGGGACGCTGGCGGTCTATTTTAGCGTTTGATGAGGCATCTAACGCTTTCGCCTGAATAATACAATGATCGGTGAACGGCAGTACGCCATATATCGGTCCTGCGAAGCTTGTGTCGCCTGACAGGTTTCTGTTGTGTCTGCGCTGCGGTGCGGTGCCCATTGCCCGTTGTCTACCATTCCGGTGTTGTAACACCGGAATGGTAGACAATGGGCAATGAACGTCGCTCGCGCAGCTGTATGTTCTTTGCCCGAAACCCAAATTGGGAGAGGCGAGCGCTTGTTGGAGTTCCTCGTTCACGACTTCACCCGCCACGGTGGTCTAGTGGTTATGGTATTCGGCTGCTGACCCGCAAGTCGCGGGAACGAATCGCGGCCGCGGCGGCAGCACGTTTGATGGAGGAGAAAATACTTGAGGCCCGCGTGCTTAGATTTATGGATGCGTGTTAAGGAACCCCAGGTGGTCGACATTTCCGGAGCCCTCCACTTACAATTATATCGTGGTTTTGGGACGTTAAACTCCAGCAATTATTACTATATGATGCACGACTACAGCTACCGAGGGAACTGTGACCTTCTGCTGCGGCGGTGCTTATCTTGCATTATCGTTTGCAATCTGCTTCCGCGAAATCTCTTGTATCAATTGCCGCAGAGAGTTTGCATCGTTTCCGGCCATCTTGAATTGCGGCTCCTGCAGACACACCGGTGGCTAGGAGACCGTATTGCTTGTACTGCTACTGCAACACCCATTCAATTGCTGTGGCATCCTTGATACAGTCGTCCACATCTCGTGGGCGGGTTGTACAAAAGGCCAGTGGACAACTGTTGCTTGACGCCTTGCATAAAATGACTCAGTTACTTCGACTCGGATTTACGCGGTGAAAATGTATTCGGCAAACACAGTGCATTTACCGCTGCGTTTGATGCGTCAAATAAGGTTCCAAGTTTGACGCGAAAGCCTAACGCCTTATCTTAGCGACGCTAGGAAAGTATGAGATTGTTTTAAAAATTAGGATATGAAATCCCGCATTCGGTTCGTATGAATTAATAACGTTGTGGTTCCGATGCTTCGGCACGATTTTCTCAAAGGCGAACCAGCTAGACTGGATATATGAGTCAAATTAATTTACAATGTCGAGATATTATGATGAAGCCACGACAGCATTACAGGAAAAGTTCGTTAATTCGACTCCCGTTGATTCGGAAAATCGGATTATTCGGACGTGTTCTCTGGTCCCGACAAGCATATGCATTGTTTAATGGCATCAAACTTCGTTAATTCGGTCATATTTGGCCGCAATCAAGTTGATTTGAACGATCCTCGGAACGCGTCAAGCACCAAGCGCCGCAAAGGTGCGACGTCAAGGAGCGAAAACGGCGTTCGCGAACAACCGAAAGGTCCTCGGGGCTTCAGAAAGGCTTGGTCGCCATCCACAATCTTACCACATTCACGTTGTTCGCGACCAAAGCTTCAGCGTCTGTGGCAAACTTGTTACTCGGCGCATGATAATTGAGTGGGCTCTCTATGATCGCGTAGATAGCGAGTGGAGTCAAAGCTGCGACAAGCAGTATTTTCTTTCACCGCGTGCGTTCAGAACTACGTAGTCGCCATCCATTATTGTACATTAGCTAGCCAGGATTATTCAGCAGCAGATGCGGTGCTCAGTTGCTTCGTTTCAACTCTAGACACACAGGCCGCACGCGTGCCTTCAGAACTGCGTGGACGCTATGATCTTGTCCTTAGCGATCACGGTTTCGTCCACACCGGATGCGGCACTCAGTAGCTTCGTTCTGACATCGGGCAATGCGCGCGTAATGTCACAAAACTCAAACATGGTGGATGCTGTTGAAGATGAAGAGCTTCAGCCGCGGTCCGCGTGCTGGCATAGAACTCGCGCCTCACATTGTGATGCACGGACAATCAGTGGCCGGCCATTTTTCCTGCGAAAAAAATTAGCGCCACGTGCGCGCGGTGGTGAAGGTGGTGGAGGTACGCAATAAGGTATGGGTTCAGAGCACGTTTCGTCTTAGGACACGGGGGTCTTGAGCCGCGGTCACATCTTGAACGAAGTCGCGAATGACGAAAATGTCGGCTTTACACTGCTCTTATGCAAACTGATTGCTGGATTTGCGTATTCATCAAGAAAATGGAAATGCATCAATGTAATAGACACGTGTTTATTGTTGTTTTTTATGATTTCGATAATTCGGCATTCGTTTAATTCAGACATTTTTTCCGGTCCCGTGAAATCCGAATGAACGAGCTTTTAGTGTATTACATGTGGCGAAGCCTTCGAACTTAGTATTGGGTTGCGCTCTCCAGCGCCTTCTATAGTGGGTCTTTGGTTTCCCTTGAACTCTTTGGTTTCCCTTGAAAGAACGCCGCTCGCGCTGAGAGTTCGTGCCTGACCGCGACTGTCGTCATTACGCATTATCGCTGAGTGCCGTATAATAAATACCCTAACATACATTGTAGTTGCGAGGTGGCGTGACTGATGAAGACGCTAGCAGAACTGCCAGCTAGGTGCATATGAAACGATGTAGTGCCAGTCAGGGCAAACAGTAGTAATAAAGAAAAAATACTGCGCAGCTCATAAGCAGCTATGATATAAACAAAAAGAGAGCTTTGAAACTTACAAACAACTGGTAAATAAAGTATAACTTGAACTCTCCTAATATTGACTGCCCTCCTTTTTATAGCGACATATAACTCATTATGTAGGAAAATGTGCCCGAAGGAACCCCAAAGCCAGGAATTAGCGCAATTCTGTCACACGACTGATTTAGCTTGTCTCTGCAGTTCTTTAAACCGAACCGCTATGCATTGTTATAACAAACGACTCGCTATACATATCATATAACTCAGAACAAAGAAAGCAACCGCACGAAATTCGTACTGGCGTAAACTTACAAAACTAAATCTTTCGCTTTAAGAAGCAACGCGGGAGTGACACGCAGACTTTCTTTTTTTTTGTTAGAACGAAACTTTAAGAGGATCATCTTGAGTCGTGCCATCTAGGATCTGTGGTTTCAGCCGAACCCGTCCTCTAGCGCAAGAAAACTCGCCGTACATCTCGTTACACTTTTTCACCAACCCCCCAAAATTTCTGCTTTTCTTTAGATTTTTATCGTCTGTTCTTACGTCCCCCTTTGGGTAGAACTGTGTTATTGTGGAACGCTTCCAAAGCCGAACTCGCAAGCGTTTCGCAGTCGTCGTGTGCGTGAAGCGGGTTGCACACTCGTGGACGCTGGCGTCCGTGCGGGTTCCAGACACCGACGACGCCGCCACCGCCACTGAGACCCTATAGCGTGTGCAGCGGGGGCCGTTTCCTACTCCGATGGAGTCGCTCGAGCAGAGAAGCAGGCTTACCGTGAATCCGGCACCGGGCCTCCTTTCGACATCGGAGCACGCGCGAGCTAGACTCGCACAGCTTCTCCCTTTCTCCGGTGTCTGTCTTGGTTTCTGTATCTCTCTCTCTCCTTTTTTTTTTTCGACGTGCCCTTCCTTGCATACACGACTGACTCGTCGTTGCCGCCAGCCAGTCGCTTCTTCCGTCGCTTAACAATATATAAAGGAAAGCACCAGGCCTAAACGCCATAGGCAGGAAAGGAAGCCAACAAAAGAAGTAAAATAATTCTACGAGAAAGCATGCCAGGGGCGGGGGTTGTCTTCCAAGAGTTGAAGCCATGCGTGTCGCTGGCTTACGGCATATGAAATTGTTTCTTCCTCCGCAGTCGTGCACACCCCTCCTCCCTTGTTTCCCTTTTTCATTTTTTGCTTTCCGGTTGTGGTTGTTGCTTTCTCTTGAGTGCCGTTGTTTCTCTGTGCTGTTTCGTTTCTCTCGTGTTCCATTCGCATATTTTTCATTCACGTTTTCGCACTCATTGTTGGTGTCGGCGGCAGCAGATTTTGCTCGCCCGGTCGAGACGTAGCGGCTCTGGCGGGCCCCTTCGGCATCACTCGCATGAGTGGTTGAGCAATCGAACAAAATCCTCAGTAAACGAGGGAAGCATTGACAAAAGAACGCGAATTCCCACAAACACACATCAATATGTATACTTAACGAGCATGAGTGCGGCATAGAAGAGGTTCGTGGAACAATTGAATGTCGTGGTTATGAGTTTGGTTATGGTTTAGCAGCTCAACTACATGCCATAACGCTACGATCGACGTTCCAAAACTGCCGAGCGAAGAGGCAGACAGCTTAACTGTACTGTAGCTTGGTTTAGTAACGAGCGAAGTGGTGAATAAACACGCCCGCATGGGCAGTTTTCATGACTGCGACGGTACCCTGCCACACCGTCATAACACCGGCAAAGTGAACGTACACAGCCGCCTCTGCGGCTGACGCGCAGCTCGACTAGGAGCTATTTATGCCCAGCCATTGATGCACCCCGAAACATTCGTATAACATCGCGTCCCCCCCCCCCCCACCCGTCTACGCTTCCTGCAAATGCCTCAGCGACAGAGCAGCCTCGGAATGACAGCAGGGACGCGCGCGAGCACGCGAAAGAGAGCAAGAAATCACGGTATGGCGCGCTGTCTGTCGCCGAGAACAAAACAACGACGATATGGAGGCGGCGCCCGGCAATATTCATAAGAGAGCGGCGCGGCCCGAGCGCGTTGCTGGGACGCCGAGGGAAGTCTGTACGCGGCGAAGCGCGATATATAAGGGCGGAACGCTTACTCCTGTCGCTGCCGCTTTATCGGAACGAGAGAGACAGCGCGCCAACGCAGCGTTTTCAAGAAAGCGGGGAAGGGTCGGTATTTATTAGCTGCGCGTATACGGTTTTGAGCCACGACAGCGTCTGCGCGACCAGGCAATGGTCTCAAAAGAAACCCCGGGGCAGTGAGGCCCCCCTCCCATCCGACCGCTTTTTCGTTTTTGTTCAACCAGCCGCATTGAGAGGCAGCCTTGTGTTGAGAGAGAAAAAGCGGGACGAAGAGAACACGAGACATTGTGCCGGGCATTCCTTATAGACGTTCTTCTTCATTTATACTGCGCACTTGCTGGTACTTTACTTCCTGTCCCGAAAGGGCGGCTGCAGCTACTGTGTAATGCTTTTGTGACAAGCGGTTAAATAAATAAGAAGCTCTTGAGGGCCTGCGAGGTATTTATAAGCTGACATCTCGCGTGGTTACTGCTGAGGGTTTCCGGGAAAATATGGTCGGCCCTCTCATATGACGCCGAAAAGAAAAAAACATGAATGTTTTATGAATCATCAGACTCTCTTCGAATTGGCGTAGCGCGAACCGTTTCGGTGCGAGTCGACCTGCAATAGCACGTGACGAGCTGCGAACTGATTTTGTTTTCTTTCATTGTGTCCGTTCGGTTTTTCTGGTAGGCTACGGGCTCCTTTTTTCTTTCTCTAGATGCCGCCGTATTACTGCGACAGTGTTTGTTAGTTTTGTCAGGGACGAAAAAGGCGCACTTGTTCTTTCCATTGCGTACAGAGCTAGAGCGGCCGCAAGGCTCAGCAGGCCTCGGATATGAGAGGTAACACACACAGAGGGCCTTTCATTGAGGTTGAACATCACGCCATATACGAAAAGAAGGAAAGTAAGGGATGATGAGCACCAGGGCTAGGAATATATGTGTAGCGATGAGGGCCGTCTCGTGGAAGCATACACTCTAAAAAAAAAGAGTCTTTTGACTGCTTTTTGTGAGTTATGACTTGCCCCGTATGTGACTCTCTTTAAAGAGACACTTGAACTCTCTTTGGAGATCATTATAATCTCTTCGAAGAGTTGTGGGGCCGAAAGAGAGAGTTAATGCGTCTCTTTAAGGAGAATCACATACGTGGAAAGTCAGGACTCGCCGAAAAGAGTCACAGTATTTTTTTAGAGTGTAGAACGACACAATGAGGACACAAACCACGTACATCAATGAACAAAAGTACGTATGTCATACTCTCGGTTCAAGAATATTTAGTATCAAGCGCCGTCTTCGCGCGTAAACCGCTTCTTAGCTTCGACCCTTATCATCCTCAATTTAAAGGGTTGCTGACACGAAAATTTTCAGTTGTCGTTTTTTTTTGCGTCAAATGAAAGGCCAAGCCCTCAAGAACCTAGAAAAGGTTGCGCTAAGCGCGAGCGCG
Organism: Rhipicephalus sanguineus; assembly: GCF_013339695.2. Lineage (NCBI taxonomy): Eukaryota > Metazoa > Arthropoda > Arachnida > Ixodida > Ixodidae > Rhipicephalus > Rhipicephalus sanguineus. Next base: position 78,227,143 of record NC_051176.1, read on the forward strand.
CTCTGAAAAAATGATAACAGTGTGTTTTTAAAAGCTACTTTAGTTTCCTACTGTGCCCTGACGTCACAACACGGTATGAGCTTCTTGTCACGTGCTCGCACAATATATAGGGATGTTTTCACGGCCGCTCCGCACCGTGGCTTCGTTGGTGACGCACAAGCAGCCATTTTGAATGTTTTGGTGACGCACAAGCGGCCATCTTGGAAGTTTTTGTTACCTGACATCATCACAACTAGCCAGACTGCTGCGTGAAGTCACCAGAATTAGTACTGTAGCCTGACGTCAAGCTAGTGTCGTTTTCAGTAGGTGCGCCATGGAAAAATTGACTTTAATATCAAAATAAAATATCCTATCAGCATTTGCTGAGCTTCACACCTGCTCAGAGCCGTCTCTGTTTACAGAAGATTTTGTATGACAGAGTAAACTCGCCTTCGAAAAAAGGTGTCACAACACCTTTAAGCTAAAAACACGGAAAATGTGCGCGTGAGTCCTCCGTCTGCGATATCGGGTCCGGTAACATTAAAAAATAAATAAAAAGTAAAGAAATAACAAGGAAGGTATGGTAAAATAATAGATAATAAAAAAAAATAAGGTTTGAATAGGATTTCAACACAAGACCTCGAGCGAAGGAGCATTATACTGTGACCATGACGCTCTCCCATTCTTGACAACCAAATGCTGTGAAGGCCCAGAAGCGTTATGAATTTGTGATGTCAAATGGCATGCCTTCCTCTTTGTCAAGCGGTAAAAATTAATGCCGCAACTATCTACGAGCGGCCCATTTTTAAAACTTACTTGAACAATATGCCGTAGAAGTACCTTCCCCAACAAAGCAGAAATGCACGCTCAACTGGTTCAGGATTTGCGCAAATAAAGCAATGGTTGCCCCAGGTGTGGTAACCCATGGAAGAAAAGCAACAATCGCACCCTGCGATGCGCCACCGTCAAATGCTATCGAAGGGCGAATACAACAACCTCAGATAATTTCCCACGCGCAAGGTAGTGCATTCTGTGGGGATGGCCCCCAAAGGAACCCTGAGGATAACAAAAGAGGAGAAAACGAAATGCGCGTGCCGTGGCCGCAGCTCGGCTGGACACTGGCCGACGCTCCATGGTCGTGGAAGCCACGGCTGTCCTGGAGTAACTGCAGACCACGACTACGGAGATGCAGCAGACTTCCACAGTTCATGCGCTTTAAGCATTCTTATTTCGCCACGGGTGCATGGGCCCGCTTTCTAGACACCGTGCCTGCGTCTCGTGCTACAACGACTCAAGCGATGCTTTGCTGGTTAATGGCACGCCCGACAGATGGCGTGCTATCGCAATTAATCATTGCGCTTAGGTGTTTCATACAAATTCACCCATGAAAAGTGCCAGTATCTTTATTTCAATAGGAATGTGATCGCCAAGATTAAGAAGTTTTTTATCAATGAGAGTCAGCTTCCAATGAAAACAGGACCGAGAAGGTGTCGTAAGGGAGAAAATGGATTAGTAAGTAAGTGAAAAGCTCAGACGGTACCTTATGGAGTTGCCTTAAGGATTAGCCTTGTTATTCTTCTTAATTTTCTTTTCAGTCGATTGCATTCATATCACCGTAGAGTTAGCAGTAAAAAATTATTGAACGAGTACGACATCGAATTATCACTCAGTTGCCATGCGTCCCACAGTGAGCGAAATTGTGAAAATGGTTGCTTGGTTAAAACCAAAATGATATTCAGGAGAATAAATTTCGCGTTGTAGCATGCACTGATAAGGACGGAGACGCATGCTTGCAGTTACGTTCTTTATTCTAGCAGCCACTGATGTACACCACCACTCATATATCATCTGGTGTACACCAGATGAAATATGAGTCACTGAGTCTAGAGGAGCTAGAAGCCTTATAGCACACAGACTGAGCACGTTCGGAAAGAAAGCTTGCTATCCATTCAGCAAGTCTAGAATTATGAAGGAACAGGCCGGGTTTGTACGGTTTTTTCAGGCTGAGCTACCGGGTCGAATGCTATAGACACATCTATAGAAATTGCATCAACCTGTTATCGAAATGAAAACAGAAAGTTGGCGCGCCAGCTGAAGCGTATATCGCCAGAAGTTATGGACGCAGTATACGGTCCTTCGTCGTTTATCGTACGAGCCACCATCTGTCAGTGTCAAAGCTGTCTGTTTTGCACTAGTTTGCGTCGCCAATAGTAAACGGTCCAAGCAATATTGAGCACACGACTCCGCCAAGCGGGCTAAAGAAAACTTTGAGTTATATAAGAATCGAGAAGCACGTCGCTCTTTTCAGTGGTGATATATGTTTGCAAACTATCACGCGCGTGTATCCAAGTCGCAGTCGACCGATGCGACGTCTGCAACACAGATGCGGTTTGTTCACGCAATATATTCGGAGAACCGAGGTTAGATTGGAATCATAACCAGCCGTTCTGTTTCTTCTTCCTTTATTTGTACGGTGCTAAAGAACGAGCGCGGATGCGAACCATAGGTTGAAGGGCTCCAGCAACAGCCGTCTGGCTCCAACTCTCCCTGGTAATTTTCGGGTAATACTTGTTCCGCCTTACTCGACAAGAGAGGGCCAGCAAGGAGGGTTTCTGTTCAATAATTTTAAAAGGAAAAAAAAAAGCTGAGAATTCGGTTTGGTTGCTTTCCTTGTTTCGTACGCATGTTTGCCTGCTTTGCAATTAAAAACCTCTTCATTTTAAAGTAACACAAAAAAGGTAATTAACGCGAGATTAGGACTCGCTGAAAGCGGCAAAATTCAAGATATACTGCCTACAGACGACTTGCGCATGGGCAAATTATTTTGGCGCGGAGATTAAACGAAGAAGAGTCGCTGCATATCAATGAGGATGAGCCGGACACCTGACCCACGTGAGTATAACGATATTTTCAAACCAAGCGTCTGTGGAGGCATGAAGGTCAGGTCATAATTTTAACGATCGTTAACTTTACGGTCGTTTAGACTTTCATTGAAACTGCCAACAGCAGCTGCTAATCGATCGCCAGCGACGGATGTGGAACAAACACTGTACAATAAATGCCACGCGAACCTCGCTGAGCTGCGAGCGTTACACTTAACTGAATAAAAGAAAAAAGCATAGTTAGGCTGTGGCAAAAGAAAAATAATAATAAGCTCAACTAAGGTTAGCTTCCCGCAGCCCGAAGCGAAAACGTCAAGCAGAAGTCAGGGAATTAGATTTTGATTTAAATCCAATCAAGGTGACTTTGGTGGTTCTGATGGCATCAACTGTGGAAGTCGGCGCAAGCGCAGCATGTCGCGACGCCGGAGGCAATTTCGATCCATGGCGGGAACAAAATTGTTATCTTATTGGTTTTGAGTTGTGCAAAATGACTGCGGAGAGCCACGTGCGCCGTGAAAAGGGGCACTGACATGTTAACGAACAGAGGGGCTACGCTCGGAACACTTTTATTTATTCTTTAAGGCGAAAAATCCGGTGTGATCGCGAAATGGTACAAAATACAGAGAGTTTTAGGATTGGGGACCCAAGACAATGAGTCCCCAAGCTGTCATTGCTAGGCTTCTCTTGAGTTCGGAGAAGTAGCAGAGTTTCAGAGTTGGGTCAAACGCTGGCGGCGTTGGGTCAAACGCACGGGATGCCGCGTGTTGGGAAATTAAGATTATGCGACACGCGGGCCGCGGCGTCTGTTGATGGTGACGACGACGATGCTGATGCCGCTAGTCAACTTGAAAAATGTTTCGATTCACGACAGGCCCATGTGCAGAAGTTGAGCCGCGTTCCTTCATCGTAGTCAGCCCATCATACCACACCATTGTAAAACTCTGCGCCTCATCAAGCTTTCCGTTTTTTCAATCATCGAGCACGACTCACTGGAATCCTTGTATTGCGTTAGCCGCGGCCAAAAATAACAAAACATCAACAAAAAAAAAGGTTCAGTGTTATAGCGTCGAAAAGCCAACAATAGCTTTTACTCGGACGATGTTATACACGGCACTTGACGCTGCGGACAACTTCCACTCCCCCGTTGGTTTAAGCTGCCGGGAGAAAAGAAAGAAAAAAAAAAGTTGACAGATGCAAAAGCGCGGTCGCGCTCGCATCGACGACGACGTGCAGCGCGTAATGCGGACTCGTAACGAGCCCGGTGGCGAATTAGGGCTCCTCTGGAAGCGCTTTCCGCCACCGCAGGCCGCGGTTTTGCGCCGCCCTGAGGGAATGGGACGAGGAGCAGCTCTCCGATCGCGATCAACCGCGCGGCTCCCCGCAGTCGACCAGCCTCGCTGCTACGGCGGTCTCCTCCTGTAGATGTCCCGGCGGCCCTTTCGGGCCAGGAAGGCCTCCCCCAGAAGTAAAAGTGAGGCGACATCGAAGGGGAAAAAGAAAAGGAAGCAGTCGCGGGGTAAGGGGGCTCGAAGGCGAGCGAAATCAATTTCTGTCCGCACAATGAATGGAGCGCCCAATATAGGCCGATTGGCTCTTTTCCTCGACGTTCTCGTGGCTGCTCGCTCGGTGGCCTTATCCCCCACCCCCTTCAAACTTCCTCTTCCACCACGCACCGGCCGCGCCGCGTTCCTGAAGTCCGGTCTTCCTCAGCCGGAGAACATGTCGTCTATAGTTCCTCGCGTGAGCGCATTTCCCTGAAGTTATGACCCGTTATTGGGCGCCACCGATGCGCGCGTCGCATGCCAACGATAGAGCCGCCGCTTTCCTTCCCCTCTCTTCTTCGAAACGCGGCGCGAACCGAAGCGCACGTATCTGGGCGAAAAGAAGGCGCGCCCCGGCGAGCGGACGAAGCGAATCTACGCGTCCCGCCCCCGTATTCCCGAGCCAAGAAGCGACGAGAAATTCCGCGTCGCGACTGCGCGGCATCGGTGAAGCATTTTCGCTGCATCATCCCTGTCACACGCGCGCACAAATTACGAGATACAAGTTATACTTGCTCGATACTGTATAACGACCGGACGAAGTTTGTGCCGTTGGTGATGCGGACGACACCACGCGTAAATTCAAAAAAAAAAAAAGAAGAAGAAAACTTTAGAAGAGCTTAATTTTATAACTCCAAGATAATTGAAAGGATGTAGTGGACATTTACCCCGGTATTCTAGGACGTCCCTCCGCTGAACGCTTCATCTTGATTCGAAAATAGACAGCTTTAGAATGGGGCATGCAAAGTTTGCGTTAGCGTTTGTCGCCACTACGCATGCTTCATACGCTATCCTCGGGGGTACCCACGTGAAGTTACGAAAATAACGCCTAGTACCCAATGAAAGCTAACGCTACGAACCCTATTCTAAAACAGCCTAATGTCGACGGCAGCGCCGCCCCGAGGCAGAAGGCGGTCACTGGGTGTCAACGATAATCGGCAGCAATCTTCAATCAATCCTATAGAAAAGGTTGGAGGCAGCCCTGCCAAGCCCGGACCGGAGGGTTTCAGAGGCCCTGGTGGCCCAGGCAAGGACCGGGGCGGAAGTTATTGGTGTCCAGGACTAGGGATCCCCCCTTTCATTTATTGAATCTAACAAGTTTTTTGCAACAACGGCAGCAACGCATAATCGAGACATCATTTTTTCTCGGGTGGTGGCGCTGCGATCAGCTCAGTAGAGCAAAGGACGAACTTCTATCCGGGGCTCGTTTGAGTATGCGGGCGTTAGTGTCTCAGGCGACGCTACTGTTATATTTTTCTTTTATGTTGGCGGGGGGGGGGGGGGGGCTGAAAAGGAGGAAGAGTGGAAGCGAAAATCGCATTGTGCTTGTCTTTAAGTCTCTGCCTGTCGTACGTAAAAGAACGCTGGTCAATAACGCTAATGTTAACAGTACCACAGTTTTCTATTCAAACGCTCTATATAATTACCTACGGGGGGCGTTCAATAAAGATTTCCCCTGACTCACTTCCTGTGGACGGAGAGCAACGAAACTTTGCAGATTTATTAGTCCTTCTCTACATAGGTGAAACCCAGGGGCACACACTTCTCCCATCTTTTTATGCAACTATAAACACCTCACTTGTAGAAGTCGACAGGTTGCTCCAAAAGCCATGTTGTAACTTCAGAAATCAGAGTCTCATCATCTGGAAAATGCTTGCCCTTCAAATGTGACTTCAATGTCGGAACGAGGTGGAAGCCCGATGGTGCGAGGTCGGGTGAATAAGGGGAATGCGGTAGAATTTCAAAGCCGCAGGAGCGTGCTTCCGTCTGGGCAACATGTGAGTTGTGAACTGGGGCATTGTCTCGCAGAAGGCGGACGCCTTTGGTGAGCATGCCACGTCTCTTGTTTTTGATGGTCTCTCGCATTTTCCGCAGCAGTGAAGCATAGTATGCCCCAGTAATCGTGGCACCCTTTGCATAGGAAATCCATCAAGACTACTTCGTGCTGGTCCCAAAAGATTGTGAGCATGACCTTGCCCGTCGAGGGCTGGGTGCGTGCTTTCTTTGGAGGCGGTGAGTCCAAGTGCTTCCATTGCATCGACTGGACTTTAGTCTCCGGATCATAGTGATGGACCCAGCATTCATCCTGTGTAATAAGTCTGTTGAAAAAGTCCTGCTGGTTTCCATGGCACATGGTCAAAAGAGCCTGGGAGCATTCGACTCGTACCTGCTTTTGGAAAGGTGTGAGCAGCCGGCGAATCCAGCGATCGGATACCTTACGCATATGAAGATGGTCCTGAATGATTTTTTCCTAGGACCCCACACTAATCTTGACATGTTGGGCTAGGTCTCGAACGCTAATGCGGCGATTTTCCAAAATGGCCGCCTTCACTTGCTGGGTGGTGTGTTCATTGACAGCGTAGTGGGGTCGCCCTGCAATCGGAGCCGCTTCCACGGAAATCAGACCATATTTGAATTGGCGATGCCAGTTATTCACTACATCATATGATGGGGAATCCTCCCCATAAACCTCTTTTATCTCATCGAACGTCTCCCTTGTAGTGCGGCCTTTCAGTACGGCCACTTGACTGCTGCTCTGTATTCCACTGCATCCATTATCACACCTACACCACTTCAGCACCTCTAAAAGAAAGACCATTATTAGTTTAGAGTTGCAAATTGGCACGTGACCTACAGTGACCTATGTCATTACACAAGCGCAGTTTCAGCATCCTGCAATAAATGGAAGTAGTCAGGGGAAATCTTATTGAACGCCCCTCGTATGATGCATGTCAAGAGTGTGCGTTTGCACTAGCATGGCGAGCTTCGGAGTTTTCATTCATTCATTCATTCATCATTCATTCATTCATTCATTCATTCCCGTCCTGTCCATTAGGCTAATCGTGTGTGGTGTGTGTGTGTGTGTGTGTGTGTGTGGTGTGTGTGTGTGTGTGTGTGGTGTGTGTGTGTGTGTGTGTGTGTACACAATCATATTTCTTTGATGTGTAGCTTAAAAGGGCTCCGTTCACCTGCATACTTTTGGTCATTATCTCTCGCCTCACCTTCACATAACATTTCTTTTTACTGTAAGCTTCTTAGTTCTGGCATGTAAAGCTGTTTCTGTCATTGCACCACACTTCTTTCTTTTTTGCTTGTTCGCTTTCCGGTCTAAGCTCTCCGCGCTTCCTCATCGCATTTCCTTTTTTTTATCCCCCCCCCCTTTTTTTTTGCCGTCGTACTTTTCCGTCGGCTATTCTTTTCGCGTTGTTTTCCGTCTTCGTCGCCACAGCGTTCTCGCCTGCTGTCGATGACGCTCGGATTGATGTACTACAGGGTCGACCAAATGCGAGTTCAAACCTCCTTATTATTCATTCCGGTAAAACCAGCACTTTTATATTACTTGAAGAGCGAAATTTCCGTGTCAAATTATAAACACAATAATAGTTTTCCGAATTGTACGTTAAACATAAGCTTCTGTGAGGTCTCGAACACTAATGAGATGTTCACCTCAGATGTGGACGGCCCTGTACAGCTCGCGACATGCGGCTTCCCAAGATGTCGTCGTTGTTTTCTTAGAAAAACTATGACGTAAAGAAAATGGTTATGACGTCACGAAAGGAATCGGCGTTTACCATGCTCGAGTCTGTAGGTGCTTTACGCACGCGTTTACGTTATAGTCAGGTATAAGTTTAGAAGTCAGTGGCATTTCCATTCATAGGAGGATGTACACAAGCCTGCCCAATGGGCGCGCACTTCAGACTGACGTCATCGGCGGGGCGGCGGTGACCCCGCCTTCGGAGAACATTGCCGAGTGCATGACTAGGACTACTTCTTTAGTCGTGGAGGCGATCGGCTTCCGCGCTTCGTTTGTCTGGGCGGAGCCTCTCCGCACTTAAGTTGTATCCGGCTATAATCACCACGTGGCAGCCTTAAACAAGGAATCTCATTATCGCGTCTTGTGGCGTTTGCCCTTACGGCACAGTTACACGAATGAATCGATTGCGAAGAGCATTTAAACAAAAGACTGAAGTGACTGGGACATTCGAGTGTTATCGAGCGCGAATTGGGATGCGCGACTTAGGAGATGCTCGGTTTGATAAAGTTCGTAATAATGTGCTCTGCGGTCGCAGAGTTTGGTTCTCGGCCAGTGGTGGTGTACAAATGTAACCAGGATGTAAAGAGGAGCTAAAAAACTCTCTGCGTCCACGTATGTGGACGTTGAGCCTACTGGCGTTATTTTCAGCGTTTGGCCTGCCTGTTGGTTGCTTTGAAATATAGGTTTCAACGTCCATGGACTGCACTATGGCTTATTAGAGACGCTGAGTGAATAAACCGGATTTTCTGACAAGCCGATCATTCTATAACGTGCTCAAACTGTGCACTATACAATGGCCGTTTAAGTGCGCAGCACGTTAGGGACCGGGCTGTCGTCTCATGTCGTCGCTTGGCGTCACGCTGAAAGTATCAAAAAGGTCAAAAGAAGGCGCTACAGGTCAAGTCAATACCAAAATAGGTCAAAACAGGGTGTCACTGCATCACAAATGGAGGTTTCCTTCCCGTCATGGGCGCCCAGCGGGTTGCACGTTTGGAACGCTAGCGCCGCCGGAGGGCTAGTTCGTGTGTCCGATCCAGCGAAGCCACAGCGAAACGCCAGCGCCGGCAGTTAGGCCCAGATATACGGAAGAGAAAAGCGGAGGAGAAACGCCAGCGAATGCGAGGTAACCTCAGCTTGGGAGTACTCGGACGCAAGCCGAGCGCCAACCAAGACAGGCGAACCGCAGCGATCGACTGAGACAAACAAACGAAGCGTCAACAGAGGCCGGCAAATCCTCAGCTCTGCTCCGCAGTTTGTGCAGTTTTATCGCTGTGGAAGTGGCGCGAATTTCGTTCGCCTTTTCATTATGCCTTCGTCTCACTGGCGTTGCCAGTACGGGCGTATAACGGATATATAGGCAGTGTGTGTGTGTGTGTGTGGGTTGTGTGTGGTGCGTGTGGTGTTGTGTGGTGTGTGTGTGGTGTGTGTGTGTGTGTGTGTGTGTGTGTGTGTGTGGTGTCAGGCCCGTAGCCAGGATTTTTTCGGTGGGGGGCACTTGCTGAAAGCCTTGACTGTTTGAGAAAAACGCCTATTTCATTATTTTGGTTAAAACACCATGTATCATAAACACTTCAGTGGGGGGGGGGGGCTGCCCCCCTGGCTGCGGGCTGTGGTGTGTGGTGTGTGTGTGTGTGTGTGTTGTGTGTGTGTGTGGTGTGTGTGTGTGTGGTGTGGAGAGAGGGGGAGGGGTTAGCTACCACACTCTGGGTAGGGAAAAGCTGAAGGCAAGAAAAACAAATGATGAGTGCGTGAAGCAGGCCCGTAGCCAGAGGGGGGGGGGGGGGCTAGGGCCCCCCCCCTCCGAAATTTGGTGAAGTAGGTGTTTTTTACCAAAACTAAATATAATTTAAATGCGTTTTTCAATTGTTTTTCAGCAAGTGCTCCCCTGAAAAAATTCTGGCTACGGGCCTGGCGTGAAGGTAATGCTAACGGCGACAATGGTGGTAGTGGTGCCATTATTTGAGACTGCGGTTGGAGAAATGGGTGTCTAAGCCGTTGCCCACGTGTCATCTCACCAATAATAGAGCCGCGCAGTGGCTGCATAAAAAAGCGTTGCCACAATATATACAGATTTAGCGGCATCATTTCCTTAAAGTGTTTTGCAAACGGCGAAACAACTTGACCGATCCGGCCGTATCCTGCCTGCAACTGTGCACACCGCTGCGCAGTCTGTCAATTGAGCGCAGACGAGCGAGCAAATTTGCTTGCCGCACTGTGCGTTGCTGCGGACCAAACCGCCTCGCTCGCCAATATACGGTGCAACGTCCTGCTCTGCTCTCTCAAGAGTTGCCTTTTCTTGCGTCATGGACTCGAATTAGCCGTAATAAATCGGCGACCCGCGTTCGTCGCCAGCATGGCGACTCGTTGGCAGCACTACTCCTAGATTCACGACAATTGATGCACAGGCGCGGGTCAAGTTTATTGGACAATTTGAAACCATGGAAACAAAAACAACTCTGCGCGTCGAATTTGTGCGACCCGAATTGTGTCCCAGCCGGTTCTGCCCAAAGCTAAGCAGATCTTGTGGGTTCTTGACGGAGCAAGCCGCTTGCGTTCTCAATGGTACACGACTTCTTTCTCCGACCCGATCAGTGGTTTTTAACGGGTCGCGGTCAAGGCCATTCGTGAGACGTCTTGCCACAGGCGATGCAAAGGCGCCTCTCGGTTTCGCCGCGTAGCTTTCGGGTCAAAGATATAAGCATTTGACATCGCACCGAACTACCAAAAGCTGCGAACATTTCAAATAGCGATATACGGTGACTTTTGTCTACCTTTATCAAATGTGTATTGGGACGTGTTCTTGGGCCGCAGTCGTTGCGGTCTGTTAAACATTGCTTGCAGACACAACCTAAAACCCCTGTCACACGGCAAATGTATGCAATTTTTGTGGAATGACATTAAGTTCACTTAGTGAACTAAGTTCCTTGCGTGCACGACGAAAGCATGTGACACGTGAAATACAGACAACACGTGCACGAACCTGCGCGTGTTGTCTGTATTGTGTACACGTGCGCACGAACGTGCACAGACAACACGTGCCACTATACGATACGTTTATATTCCTCAGAGATGATACAGGCAGATTTGTTCGAGCTTTACTACCTGGTGTCCCTTACAAAAATGTATGTAGACAGTCTATAGACTGTCTAAAAAGGTTTAGACAGTCTATAGACTGTTTTCATACATTTTGTGAGTGGTTGGCGTAGCTGGTACGTCCTGTGTTGTGCGTGCGCCCAAGTTGCACGTGTGTTGCGCTCTTTGAAACATTACATCGGTTTGTGGATTGCGGTTTGTGTGTATGTGTTGTCCTTCTTTTTCGCACGGAAGCAATGTTGATCAAGTGGCGATGTTGAATATACACATTACTGTTCTTCACGGAGACAACTGAACGTCCCATATATAGCCCAGTTCAACCATAGGCCATGGACGCCGTGGTTCGGCTTTCGCTCATGAACTTCAACCGAGCGACGTTATTTGCATCCAGGCGTGGAATCAAAGTTCACCGTAACCTTTGCCTTCCACAGAAACCTTTAATGGCAACGACGATAGCGCGTCGCTACTGTGCCGTTTTGCTGTCGTGTACCTATATACACGAATCTATCGCACGCAGTCTTAAGAATCTTCGTTTAAGAAAAGCGCGCGTTGGTAAATGCTACAATGCTCTGCACAATGTTCCTCTACAACGATCTTGCTCCTTTCTGCAACTCTGTATTTAGCCGTCGCTTAAACAGCTGCTTTAGTAACTAACGTCACCCTTTCTTAGTATTTTGGGAAAGGATGGCTTAGATATGACATTATGTTGCGTGTCAAGGCTGTGCGTCTTGCATGACGCTGTGTGTCCTCACTACTGACGATGTTCTAACAAATTCCGCTCCAGCAGCGGAGTGGTCAACGTCGTCAACTTCACACCATTCATTCATTCATTCATTCATTCATTCATTCATTCATTCATTCATTCATTCATTCATTCATTCATTCATTCACATTCATTTCCCGTCCTGTCCACCAGGCTCATCGTGTGTGTGTGCACAATTATCTTTGCAGTGTAGCCTAAAAGAGCTCCATTCAGCTTTATATCTTGCAGTCATATTACCTCCTCCCCTCCATATATACATACTGTAACCTTGGTTTTAACGTGTATAGCTAGCTGTTTCTCCATTTGCGCCGGATTTCTTTTTCCGGCCTAAGCACTCCGCGCTTCCTCGTCGCATTCCCTTTCGTTCTTATTTTTGTTTTTCGTTTTTTTTTTTTCATTTTACCGTTGTACTTTTCCGTCGTCTATTCTTCTCGCCGCGTATTCCATCTTCGTCGCCGCTCCGTTCTCGCCTACTGTCGACGACGCTTGAATTGGCGTGCAGCTCGCGACATGCGGCTTTCCACGATGTGGGCGCAGTTTTTTTTAAAAACTACGAGTGAAGTAAAGAAAATGGTTGTGACGTCATGAACGAAATCAACGTTAACCTGCAGGTTATCTTTCGTCCACTTTACTTTCATCACATTTATATCCCAATTATTACAAACAACACCCCCTATACTTTCCTTCGCATTATTGTCTGTTAGTTCTCATTAATATTGTGCCTAACAAAGAAAACGAGCCTTAAAAGTGATCTTCTTTCCTTCATTCAAATTGGCAAAGTTATTCAAAGGCAGTCGATATTACATTCCAACAAAGAAATTGAAGTAATATGTCGCTTTTTAGTAATTAATCGTAATTAGCATGTGATTAAATATTTCAGCATAGACACTACTCGCTGACTGCTTCGCATTAAACCTATTCCCACAAGGCATGGGATCTGTCGAATTTTTTTTTTGTATTCATTTAGAGCAATGAAAAATAATACTTTTGACGTTGATCTTGGAACGCGGCATGTCGACCGAGCCGTCGAACATCTCAGTGCCTTCACGAAAGTGGCCAGTTGCAGTCATACTCAGCACATTGAGGTTCAAGAAGGAGACAGTGGTTAGGCAGAAGGTTCAATTAATCCTATGCACAGTTCTGTCTTGCTCTACCTTGGCCGCTAGTCTAAAAATCTGGCCAAAACAAGTTACTTCCACATACGTGGATGTTGCGCATACAGGGGTTGATTTGCGGCGTTTGGCTTCATCCTTTTCATTCCTCCTGTGATTTTCAAATCCTAAGTTTCAGCGTCCACGAAATACACTGTGGGGTTATTATAGGGACGTTGAGTGGAAGACACCGCATTATTTTAACCATGCCGATCATTCTATAACGTGCTCAAGCAGCCCAGTATACGTCACCGTTTTTTTTTTCATTATTCCCTCGTGTCATTGGGTCTGTCAGGGTGGGGATCGTACCCGCGACCTTTCTCTGACTTTTTTTTTTGTTGCTGTTGGATGTCATACCCAAGCATGAAACTAATTTGGATCTATGTGCGAAATGCTCAAAAGGGAACCAGATGAAGCATCCTGAACAAGATTTTACCCGATTAAAGCAGTTTTTCTACATGTGTACCAACAGCGGCGCCTAGACTGACAGCGTCACAGCAACTGAATGAAATGCGCGATATTACATACAAACAGAACACAATATTGTTTGGTCGCTCACGAATTTAGCATACTTCCACGAACCGCCGATTAGGAGGAAGTGGCTGAGCATACAAAGTGCAAGCGACGATGACGTCAGCTCACACTCATACGCGGTTCATCAAATTGTCTGGGGTCCATCCGGATCCGATGCCAGCGCGCTGCCGTTTTTCAGGAAGTGGCCTTGCGTCACCGTACTGAGCGCGTGCATTGACTTCCGCGAAGAGAAACTATCAGCTTTTCTCTACAGATTGCACGACTTCATCTGTAGCCTGTGTAAAGGGGGCACACGGAAAACAGCGGAACGTCACCTATCTCCTTCACATGTTTTACTGGGAGACTTGTCTAAAGATTGAAGAGCTGTTTGAATGCATACATACACACATAGATACATACATACATGCATACATGCATACATGCATACATACATGCATACATGCATACATACATACATACACACATGCGTGCGTACATACATACATACATACATACATACATACACACATGCGTGCGTGCGTACATACATGCATGCATGCATACATACATACATACATACATACATCATACATACATACATACATAACATACATACATACATACATACATACTGCGTGCATACATACATACACACATGCGTGCATACATACATACACACATGCGTGCATGCATGCATACATACATACATACATACATACATACACACATACATACATACATGCTCTACATACATGCATGCATGCATGCTCTACATACATACATGCATGCATGCATGCGTACATACATACATGCATGCAGCATGCGTACATACACACATGCATGCATGCATGCGTACATGCGCGTACAGTCGCTTTCAGTATGACTTACAATACGGGAGCGCGTAGCTCCACATGCTCAAAGATTACGCATGGCTTCAGTTTCCCCCCATTTCCATAATAAGTGATATTTTATTATTTGGGACCACTCCGAAATGAGAGAACGGCGCCTAGTTGTGGAAATACGGGCTAGTGGAAGTCATGGGTTACGTTGTAGCTCGTGAGGCCACGCGCTCCCGTGATGCATATTGAGCGCTACTGTACATACATACGTACATACATGCATACATACGTAGACATAGGCAGACACGTACGTACTTAACGTACCGGTGGCATAGCCAGAGCGAGCGGAGAGTTTCAAACTGGGAGGCTGGGAATGTGTGAGTCAATCTGGTTTGCACCATGATACGGCATGATCATATCCTGGTCTTCGCACGTGAAACCCCAGCACTCCATTCAGTTCAAATTCACATCATTCAACTTGCCTCGTTTAGTGTCACACCCGCTAAGCTGATAGGAAAAATTTTGCGCGTTCGGTATTCCTTCATGCGCCAGGGTGTCAGCGGAATACCGGGCTACCTAGAGTTACCGCATATGGCTCCTATGGCTTCCTTTGGGAGCCATAAACGGTAACTGTAGGGCTACCCGGACGACGGTGGCTACATGTGCGGCTTCGTTGACCGCAATTATGGGCACTTGTGTGTGTGTGTTGTGTGTGTATGTGTGTGCGTGTGTGTGTGTGCGTGTGGTGTGCGTGCGCGTGTGCGCGTGCGTGTGTGGGTGTGTGTGTGTGCGTGTGTGTGTTGTGCGTGCGTGTGCGTGGTGCGTGTGTGTGTGGTGTGTGTGTGTGTGTGTGTGTGTGTGTGTGTGTTGTGTGTGTGTGTGTGTGTGTGTTGTGTGTGTGTGTGTGTGTTTGGTGTGTGTGTGTGTGGTGTGTGTGGTGTGTGTGGTGTGTGTGGTGTGTGTGTGTGTGTGGTTCGACGCGTGTTCGTGCCGAAACAGGTTGAAAAAGGTAACGTTCCTGTCTACGTCGCTACCGAAAAACGCGCACCACCAGCGTACAGTGGTGTGCGCTTTGTTACGGG